>NW_011494677.1:9958120-9966363 GCF_000754665.1 Bison bison bison | reverse complement strand
GGTATGTAGGTGTCCTGCATCCCTTCGTCCAGCCTGCTCTGCGAGACCCGGAGAGGACGAGGGAGAGGCGGTGGAGGGTACAGCCCCAGATCTGGGGGTGCGCAGGGGAATGATGAAATCAGGAACCCAGACGCGTCCCGAAAGTTGCGTGGGCCCTGAAATTGTCAATGACTTGTTGCTGGTAGAAGGAGGCTGACGCACCACCCAGCCTGACTGGGAGTCCTCAGTCCCTCGACTGAGGCCTCAGGCACCTGGTGTAACCCCTTGAACTTCAGTTTTCTGGAAGTGGAAGGCAAGGGTTGTTGTAGGAAGAGCTGGTCTTCCTCCAAGCTCGGAGAGCCAGGGCTTCTTAGGCCAGTATTAACACCTGTGTTTACACCGTTTCCGGTTAAGTGACTCATTCACCGGGATAGAATGAGTTCGAGATAGTCCTAGAGCTAGAAATCCTTTAACAGAGAGTATGACAGCCTATGACACAGTCAGTCCTCTCCCTTCCTCCTGCCGCCTGCAACAGGCTTGAACCTTGACCTGGGTGTTTCTTCAGGGAACCGGCGTCCAGGTCACCACCTTGTGCCTGCCTGGTAGGGAGAAATTGGGGAATGGAATAGGAAGAAAAGACCTCGAAGAACACCTGTGGCTTTCTGGGTGCTCCTTCCTCCTCCCCAGAGAGGCAGTGGTCCTCCTCCTCCAGGAAGCACATCAGGATTCGCTTGTGAGCCTCCACCCAGCCCAGATGAGGAGGCTGGTTCTCCCTGAGATTCCTGGGCTTACCTAGTGATCTGGCATTGACATGGCAGGGCAGGTGGGGTGAGGGTGGGGAGAAGACATGTATTTGAGATTTGGCTTCTGTGTAAGAAATGGAGAATGTTAGCAGGGATATTAAAAAATAAACAAAACCTTCCTTTGCTCCAATGTCACTAATTTCTCCTGAGTATGAATAGAACTGGGGGGTTAAGGTTTAGTGAAGTATAACCAACATTTGTCAAATACCTACCCTATGCCAAGCAACCCCATGAGAGGGACATCATCCCCATTTCACAGAGAGGACTAAGGTGCACAGGGCCACATGATTTGCCAGGACCCATGGGCTGACATGCCTTGGTCCTGGGATTGGAACCAAGGGCAGTCTGGCTCCTCCGATGGGCAGTTCCACTCTGCCATACTACCCTCCCCTAGTACTGGTCATCCAGCTCTGTTTTTCTTTCTTCTCAAAATGATGGGAAACCATTTGAACAAACATGGAAAACTCAGTTTAGGCTCCATCAGCAGCCAGCAAAATTGAAGGGTCAGTCCCACTCGTTTACAGAGAAACCAGGAGGGGAAGGTGGTGAAAAGCAGATAGGGACAAAGTGGTCCTTGCTGGAGAAATATAAAAATAACATCAGAAGGTGCTTGCAGTTCTGTTAGAAGGTGTGCGTGTGTGTGCTCAGTCATGTCTGACTCTGTAACCCCCTGGACTACAGCCCACCAGGCTCCTCAGTCCATGGGATTTCCTAGACAAGAATACTGAAGTGGGTTGCCATTTTCTACTCCAGGGGACCTTCCTCACCCAGCGATCGAACTCGCATCTCTTGAATCTCCTGCATTGGCAGGTGGATTCTTTACCAGTGTGCCATCTGGGAAGCTTCCATTCCATTAAAATGGAAGAGGGAAAACCCCTGTGTTTGAGAAGTTCCTAGTCCCCACGATTCAGGTTGGATATTTCCTCTGTAATGTAAAGGTTTTACATTCTTCCTCTGTAAAGCCCCATTGAGGACACCCACCCCAAGAAGGGAGCACACAGGAGGACCTCTTGTTCCCACTTTTTTCCTTCTCTTTACTTAATTTGTCTCTAGTATGTTAACAGGTTAAAATACGTAATTATAAGAAGTAAAGTTTTCCCTGATAGCTCAGTTGGTAAAGAATCCGCCTGCAATGCAGGAGACCCCAGTTTGATTCCTGGACCAGGAAGATCCGCTGGAGAAGGGATAGGCTACCCACTCCCATATTCTTGGGCTTCCCTTATGGCTCAGCTGGCAGAGAATTTGCCTGCAATGTGGGAAACCTGGGTTTGATCTCTGGGTTGGGAAGATCCCCTGGAGAAGGAAACGGCTACCCACTCCAGTATTCTGACCTGGAAAATTCCATGGACTGTATAGTCCATGGGGTTGCAAAGAGTTGGACATGACTGAGCGACTTTCACTTCACTGCAAAGGCTATATAGTATGGCAAAATTGGCAGTTCTGTGGCATGGGACAGCAATTGAAGGATTAATTCAGTCTCTCTGCAAAATAAACTGTGTTTTCAAGGCTCTTGCTGTGCTCACATGAAGTAAATGCTGTAGTTGCTGACGTGTAATGTGCATCTTTTAATGCCAGTGACATGACCTTAAAGCTGGCTTCTTCTAGCCTAATGAAAAGAATTTAAAAAAATACTTCAAGAGTTGCTTAGATCCACACAAAATACCCATTCTCTTATGCAGTGCTCCACCAGTAACTGTTAAGTATGTTATCTCCTCCTTGGTGAAGCTATGGAAGCTCATGCATTTTAATAAACAATTCTTCCTTGAACTTCCAAACTGCGCTCTGCACTGCGGTGGAATTTGTGTATACTCAGCATTTTGCTCCTAGCTACTTATCAGTTCATTTTCACGACATTAAAACTGCAGGCTTCGGCTTCCCTGATACACATCAGACCTCAAAGAAGAGCGATTCCCTTCAGGGCTTTCATCCTGGAGCACCAGTCTGCATAAGAGAGCAGTTAAATTTGGGGAAATTAGGACAAAGGCTGGGGCAGGTGGTGTGCTTTGGGGTGGATAAGGTGAAGTAATTTGGAATTAGGAAGGTGAAAAGGTAAGATGAGGAAGTGCACATCATTAAGTTATACAGAGAAAATAATGCTAGCAGGGGTACTGGAGGGGTTAGTGTCAAGATTAGACCAAAGTAATCCAAACCTGTATCTCCCCAACCGCAGAAGTGACCTCAAATAGAAACATTTACTGAGTGTCTTCTCCTTATGTAGCACAGGATGAGGGCATATAGGGTAAAAAAGAAAGATGAAAGAGAGGCAAATATAAGCTCTGTGAGAGGAAGATAAGCTAGGGGCAGTGAGCATTCAAAGGAAGAAAAGACAAAAACACAGAGTGGCTTCAGGGAGGAAGAGGCTTTGCAGGATAAGGATTCCAATTTGTGAACAGTGGGGACTTTCCGGACCAAGAGAACAGCATCTGCCAAGGAATGGACGTGGGCGAGGCAGAAGACTTTGAGAGATTTCTTATCCAATCTGACTGGAACATAATTATTGGAGACAAGCCTGGAGATGGCGTGGGGCACTGGACAGGAAAGACTTGCTTTTCAAGTAAACCAGTGAGAGAGGATTGACATTTCTGAACAGCTGAATGACGCTCTCCAAGTTAATTTTTCATTAGCTCTATCTGGATCTTGTATCTCAAGTGGATCAGAAAGTGGAAGAAGAAATTGGAGACAAGGAGACAGGCTTAGAGTGTCTAACCCTGGTCCAGGTGGGAGGTCAGGACTTGATAAGGGATGTGGCAGGAGGAATGGAAAGTGTGGATGTTGGATGGATGCTTTGGAAAGAAATCGAGAGGGAGATGTGGGGCCTGGATGCTTCCTGATTAGTGCTGTGGCTGAGAGAGAGGAGGAAAATCAAAGTAAACCAACAAAACTTCTGCCTCAAGAGACTGGTAGAAGGTTGGTGTCATTAGTACAAACAAGGAAGTCAGAGGACTTCATTTGTGGTCTCTGGAGTCTGAAGCGTGGGATAGCCATCTGGTGAATGAAGTTCTCCTGGTAGAGTAGTGTCTGGAGCCACAGGAGAAATGAAAGAACTTGGAGGGGCATGGCGAGGAAGGAGCAAAGACAAGACAAAGACGGGAAAGATTGGAAACATGGTGGTCTAGGGGAGGCCATGAAACAGAGGAACTCTCTTCCAGACCGTGTGTAACCCAGAGCCATGTGAAAAGGGGTCTCTTAGAGAGAAGGGAGAAGCATTATCAAGAGAATTCCAGGTTTCTGCTAATTCCACACGGTGGGGTATTGCATGTGGAACATTGCATTGCGTATTTGAGACCAGCTTAAACTCTTCGTTACTTTTCTTCTAACAACAGAGGTTTACAGCAGACCCCATGGAAGAAGTAAAGCAAATGGGAGCACAGATGGAGTGGGAAAGAAAGGCTTGACAGGGGTGCAGGGAGGGAAAAGGCGAATTTAGAAGGGGGAGAAGGGTGATGGCCGGTGAGACAGGATGAAATTCCTGCAAGCCATGGGCTGTGCTGGGTCTGCCTGGGAGGCAGCTGGAGTCCCCAAGCCCTCATGGAGGGGACTGCGAGTGTAAGGAGAGAAGGGAAAAAGGTCTTTTGAAAATCTGCTGTGAGGAGCCCCTCTGGATTCTCTCTGTCCCTCTGCTAGAAGATGATACTCTCTGCAAGCCAGTCAAAGTTCACTCTGGCAAGGGAACACGGCCCCACACCTGTCTCTCTTTCCTCCTGAGTGATAATCAGGTCTTTCAATTGCCAACCTGAAATTCTCTCTTCCTTCTCGAAGCTGTGGAAATTCAAGTAATCTGATGGGTTAATCCCCGTCCTGTGATTATGGAATCACATCCTTGTGTCCCAACTTTTTAAAAAACCATTCCCTACATCCCATTCTTCCCTGCCTTTAGTCCTAGGAAGCACTGCTCAGGATAAACCATATTAAATAATTTACAATATTTTATCCCAAGCACTGAATAGATCCTCTCTCTCCCCAGACTAAAGACAGTTGTTTAAAATGACTGCAGATGTCAGAATCTCAACCCACATGGGACTGAGAGTCAAGGGCTCAGGATTGTTATGTTTCTCTGTGCTCAAGTGCTATAGAACTCAGACATCAGGTGTTGAAGAAGGAAAACAGTTTTCCCCCCTTTTATAATATAATTACAGTTAGATGTGCATTCAGTGACAGATACCTTATTGTAAATCTCATTATTCCCCAATTGTTACTGTTATGAGTTGAACTTGTTCCCATACTGCCCACTCCCCTAAAAGATATGTTGAAATCTTAACCCCCAGGACTTCAGATGTGACCTTATTTGGAAGTAAGATCTTTACAGACGTGACCAAATTTAAATGAAGTCATTAGGGTGGGTCCTGATAGCATCACTGACTCAATGGACATCAGTTTGAGCAAGCCCTGGGAGATGGTGAAGGACAGGGAAGCCTGGTTGGTGCAACTGCAGTCCATGGGGTTGCAAAAGAGTCGGACACGACTGCACGACTGAACAACCACCACCACCCAAGATGACTGGTGTCCTTATAAAAAGGGGAAATTTGGATCAAAAGACAGATGCACAGAGGGAAGACAGTGTGAAGACACAATGCGAGAAAGGCCATGTAAGTCAAGTGATGTATTTACTAGTCAAGGAAGGCCAAGGATTGCCAGTGCATGCCAGGAGTTGGAAGACAGGAGGAAAGATCCTTCCCTGGAGCTGTCAGAGAGAGCATGTTCCCTGCAATGCCTGATTTGGGGCTTACAGCCTCCAGCACTGTGAGATGATAAATTTCTGTTGTTTTAAGCTACCCAGTTTTTGGTACAGCCAGCCTTCTGTTTCCAAGACTTTCTATCCGCAGTTTGGTTAAATCCAAGGATGTGAAACCTAGGGATACAGAGGGCCAAATGTGTTTGTTGAACTATATCATTTTATAAGGGACTTGAGCATCCATGGGTTTGAGTATGTGGGGCACTCCTGGAACCCAGCCCCGCTAAGAATGACTGTACTTTATTAGAGCAGCCTAGGAAATTAATACAGTTCCTAAAATAAACATGTTCCAATGAGTAATATATGCTACCACTTCCAGACAGATGATCAAGATTTTTAAAAATCAACTCAAAAGAAACATGACCTCAGAGGTATGTTAATTAATGTCCACCATGCATGTTATGCCAGGCAGTTCACTAGAATAAGAAGGTTATAGTGTCGCTTCACAGAGAAGGCAATGGCACCCCACTCCAGTACTCTTGCCTGGAAAATCCCATGGACAGAGGAGCCTGGTGGGCTTCTGTCTATGGGGTCGCACAGAGTCGGACACGACTGAAGCGACTTTGCAGCAGCAGTAGCAGTGTCGCTTCATTCAGCTCGCCTTAGGAAGAGAAAGGGTCATTCTTTCATCTGTTGCTCCCTGTTTCTCCAATTTTAGGGTCCACATTTAGGGGAAAGTCCCAGTTCCCTGAGTTTGCATAGGCATGGTTGAGAAACTCTTCACCTCCACACCCAGGCAGTGTAAACTAAGTATCTCAAAGCCAACAAAGGATTGTTGTGGGTCCATAGATGCCATTCATGGACATTAGAAGTCACCTTGGTCTCATCTTCTCTGACAAGTGGGACCCTGAGACCCTAAATTACCAACATAACTTGCCAGAGGTCTCATAGAATGTTTTACAACACTTCTTCTGCGCTTTAAAGGTTGTTCAGTTTTAATGTGAATTCAGCTGTGAGTTAAGGATGTGAAAATGAGAACTATTTGAAGAATTAATTCATCCTACCCACTGCTTGACTTTCTGACTGAGCTGGGGTCAGAGTTGAAAAGCAGCAGAATATTTTACATTGGGAAGGGTCACAAAATAAAAACAAACCCATTGGAAAGATCTGTTTAGTTACCCGAAAGAAAACCTCCTAATGGCACATCCACTTTGGAAGACAGTAGACAATTTCTTAAAATGTTAACTGTAAATTTGTCATAAGGCCCAGCAAATCCATTTCCAGATATCTACCCAAGAGAAATGAAGGTATGTCCACACAACAGCTTGCACACCACTATTCATACAACATTATTCATAATAGTTAAAAGGTGGAAACAACCCAAATATCCATTAGCAGGTCAATGGATAAACAATAGGTGACATTTCCATACAATGGAATACTATTCAGTAATAAAAAAGCGAAATACCGATACATACAGCAACACAGACGGACTTCAGAAACATTACGCCAAGTGCTAAGTGAAAGAAACCAGACACAGAAGACGAAATGTATGATTCCAGATATATGAAATGTCCAGAGAAGTCAACTTTTCAGAGACAGAAAGTAGTGGTTGCCTATGGTGGAAAGTGGAAAAAGATTTAGAGTGACGATGAACTGTACACGGGCAGGGAGGTGATCTTACTGAGATGATGAAAATGTTCTAAAACCGGATTGTGATAATGATTGGACAACTTGATAAATTTACTAAAAAATACTGAATCGCATGCTAAAAATGGTTGAAATTTATGCTCAGTAAATTATGCTCAGTAAAGCTGTTTATAAAAAGAGAAAGATGAAATAATATTTAGTCTTTAAAGGGAAAGAAATTCTGATACATGCTGCCTCAAGGGTATTATGCCAAGTAAAGTAAGCCAGTCAATAAAGGACAATTGCTGTATGATTTCACCTACATGAGGTACCTAGAGTAGTCAGATTCCTAGGGACAGAAAGGAGAATGGTGGTTGCCAGGGCCTTTGGGAAGGGGCAGTGGGGAATTATTGTTTAATGGGTACAGTTTCAGTTTGGGCCTTCAGGTTGCGTGCAGCCTCCTTCTATTTCAGGTCCAGAGTATGTAATTGACACAGAGTATCTGTCTATGCCAACCCTGCACCTTCTACAAACACTGACTCTTACTAGTAAATTACTTCTTCCCAGGTCATAATGTCACAGAATGAACTTTCTCATTTTGCATCAAGTAGTGGGGGAAAGACTTGCCTAGGCAGACCAGTTAATAATCAAGTATAGAAGACTGGAGGGAAAAAAAACAAAAAACAAAAACCAACAACAACAACGACTTATTTGTCTTCGGGATCCTTGGTATTAAATCTACCAGTTGGCATCACACACAGAGTCACCGGTGCTTCACTTTGTGGAGTCAGGATGATCTGCGTGTGGATTTACATTCCTGACTGGGGCTGGCATATAAGAGTGGTGGCCGTGAGGCTCCTGGAGGGACACTGGTGGAGTGCCCAGGGACCACAGAATGTGGCAGAGTCAACAAGCTTTGCAGCGACTAGTGACTGAGGGAAGGGGGACCCCATGGCTAGGAGAGACAGCAGAGCAAAAGCTTGAGCTAGTTTTCTAGAAAGCCCCAGGCCTTGTTAAGGAATCTTTAAGATAATAACTCTTTTGATTGGCCGTTTGTTTTTTTCCCCTTTTAGAAGTAGCAGTGGTGGTTGGCTGGGAGAGATGTGGAGAGAGCAGGGTAGGAAGGGGGTCAGGAGACACGTGATGGCGCTGATTACAAG
>NW_011494677.1:9942252-9958020 GCF_000754665.1 Bison bison bison | reverse complement strand
TACAAGTGGGCTTTGTGAGCCGTGGCCAGGGGACACCTGCAGCTCTCCCAGACATGCCTGCCCAGTAGGGGTGGTTTGAATGAGAAAACAGCTTCCAAAAAGATGTAACACAAGAGCATAAAAGGAAAAGAAAACGGTGCATTTGTGAGATGAGGGAATTGTAGAGTTTTATCTCTGATTCTCCTTTAAATAAACCTTTTATTATCTCATATTCTCACCCATAGGTCAGGGCTCACCAGATGACGAGAGAGAGAGAGGACTCATTACCAGGGCTCCAAGCTGGTGTTTTGCTCAAAAAGGAATTTGCTTTCAAACAGACATGTATTCACTAATCTCTTTTCTTTAAAAAAATAAATAAATAAAACAAACACAAAATCTCTTCCAACTCAGCTGACTAAGTCTGAGTGGGGATGACAGCAGCATTCACTGGCGTGATCCCGCAGAGCAAGCGTCCAGAATGAAAATAAATGTGACTTTTCATATCAGGGCATAGTGTTGCTTTGTTCATAATTCAATTAAAGAACAGGCATTACAATGCTCTTGTATGACAGAGGAGATAATAAAGAGATTCCACATCTTCCAGGCTGAAATTCAGCTAAACCTGGACTTGACAGGTTGCAATCAGTTATCTTAAGAGAGCCAGAGTGGACAGTCCTTGGTGTCCAAAGAGCTATACTTTGGGGAGTGAGGAGAAGCAAAAGAAAAAAATCCCCATGCCTTATATGGTCAACCAGGTTCCTGCTGCTGCTGCTGCTGCTAAGTCGCTTCAGTCGTGTCCGACTCTGTGCGACCCCATAGACAGAAGCCCACCAGGCTCCCCCCTCCCTGGGATTCTCCAGGCAAGAACACTGGAGTGGGTTGCCATTTCCTTCTCCAATGCATGAAAGTGAAAAGTGAAAGTGAAGTCACTCAGTCGTGTCCGACCCTCAGCGACCCCATGGACTGAAGCCCACCAGGCTCCTCCATCCATGGAATCTTCCAGGCAAGAATACTGGAGTGGGGTGCCATTGCCTTCTCTGGGTCAACCAGCTTAGCCCAGATCTATTCCAGATGGTTATTTCTCATATTTGTTGACATTCTTCATAGCTAATCAAGCCTTGATAAATACCAATAGTGTGATCATATATGTAAGATATCACTCATCTGTCAATCTATCTATCTGTCTCTCCCTATTAAAATGCTCAGTCACCCAATAAGGTCATCCACTTAAAACTGATTTTAGCAGGACCTGGAAGGAATTAAGTGAGGTGTCATCATCGTCACTTTTGGAAAACCTTCCCTGACTGTGGAAGCTGAGTTAGATGTCCCTTCTTGGCTTCAATTTCCTTGTCTGTAAAACACAATTAGTGATATCTTCCCCAAAAGGTTGTTTTGAAAATTAAATAAGCTAAGTTATGTGAAATGCCTAGTTGAGAACCTGGTGTCTCAGTCCATTCAGGTTGCTATCACAAAGTACCATAGACCAGTGACTTGTAAATATTTCTCACTGTTCTGAAGACTGGGAAATCCATGAGCAAGAAACCAGCAGATCCATGGTCTGGTGAGAGCCCACTTCCTGGGTCATAGACGGCTGTCTCTTTGCTGTAGCCTCACATAGTGGAAGGGGTAAGGGAGCTCTCCGGGGTTCTGTTTATAAAGGCAATAATTCCTGCTCATGAGGGCTCCACTTTCATGACCTCATCATCCCCTCAAAGCCCCCATCTCCTAGTACTATCACTTTGTGGGTTAGGTTTTAATACATGAATTTTTGGGGGACCCAAACAATCAACCTATAGCACCTGGCATACACTCTCAGTAACTGATGGGTAATATTAGAGCATGTACGTGTGTGTGTGTGAAGTCACTTCAGTTGTATCCAACTCTTTGCAACCCTATGGACCATAGCCCACCAGGCTCCTCTGTCCATGGGTTTCTCCAGGCAAGGATACTGGAGTGGGTTGCCATGCCCTTCTCCAGAGGATCTTCCCAACCCAGGGATCGAACCTGCGTCTCTTATGTCTCCGACATTGGCAGGCAGGTTCTTTACCACTAGCGCCACCTGGGAAGTCCATCAGAAGCTACATCCATTCATTTATCCATTTGGCACTTTGTTTGAGGGCACCCCCTATGCTAAACTCTAAGCAAGGCCTTGATGATGTAGCACTGAGCCAAACAGACCTGCTTCCTGACTTTCTGAATCAGACAGTATAAATGGAGGGGAGGAGGGGAGGTGATGACAGAGCGAAACAGGATCATGTACTTATATTGTGACAGGTACTCCAAAGGGACCATGCTTTGTAAGTTCCCAGTGCAGGAAAATGCTATCATCTAGGAAGTAAAACAAGTCTTCCTTTTGAACTGACAACGTTGCTGAGTTTGCAAAGATAAATGTGGATGTGGGAGGTGGGACATGAGACAGAAGCAGGATGTGGGAAAGGATGTCTGTTCTGTTGTGGTTTGATTTCATACTCTTGGAAGAGCAGGAGATGTGCTGGTGTGAACTTAGCAGAGTAAGTTCCTCCAGTGCCTTTTCTGGCATCAGTTGCCATCCTCTGGTGTCTCAGGGATGGGTATGGAGGGGACACAGACAATGCAAGGGAGAGATGGTTTAGGGGTCTGTGAGGAAGCCACATGGGTGGGGATTATGGAGGCAAATAGGAAGGATCCAAGGCGATCATGGAGTTAACACAAAGAGCTGCAGACTGAGGGGCAGTGGAGCTCCGTCTTGGCCCCAGCTAGCAGTCCTAGTTTACAGATGAGAAAACTGAACTTCAAGAAGGTTGTGTATTTACCCAGGAAATAACACCTGGTAGGTGGTAAAATGAAGTGAAAGTTGCTCAGTCATGTCCAGCTCTATGCAACCCCGTGGACTGGAGCCCATCAGGCTCCTCTGTCCCGTGGTTTTCCAGGCAAGAGTACTGGAGTGGATAGCCATTCCCTTCTCCAGATCTTCCCAACCCAGGGATAGAACCTTGGTCTCCCACACTGCAGGAAGATTCTTTACTCTCTGAGCCACGAAGACTCAGACTAAAATCCAGACCTTTTTATTCCAGGTCTCTTGCCTATACCACAAATGGAAGGATTTGAAGAAATAATTGCTGAGGTCCCTTCTGTATCTTAATTTCACTATTATGAATGATCTTCACAGTACCTCTTTAATAATAAAAAGGAAAAGAAAGCAAAGAAGGAAAGGTAAGGTAAATAAGGATGGAAGGAAGGAAAGAGAGAGAGAAGCAATAAAGACACACAGAGATAGAAAAAAGAAAAAGAGGATAAGAGAAAAGAAAAAAAAATCATAAATTTTATCTGTGACTTTTCTACTTTGGAGCATGTCCAACTTAATCATTTAAAGAGCCGTTAAAATCCACATCAGAGTGCTCACCAGTTGAATATTCCAGCCCTCTGTCAGGGCACTCACTAGAAGAGAAGCTAGACGTCCCTGCTGTATTATCATAATGGTTATTCCAGCCAGTGCTTGGTTATCGGTGCCAAATGCGGGGCAAGCCGTGGAGGCACGAACCCCTGAGATAGTTCATCACGGTTCTGACTCATTACTTCCAATATCCTCGAAGCGCCAAAAGCAGCCAGGGTGGAGGTTTCTGCTGTGTTTCATTTCGTTAACCGCTTCTGCGTATTGTGTTGAGCCTGTAGGTTCAGAAAGGAAACATAATACATGGCAAAGAAACAGTTTTCTTTGCACTGGAGCAGACAGCAAGTTAATCACCTGGCCAATATTAGCGTCTTGAGTGTAGGTGATGCCTTGTCCTTTTATTTTTTTAATTGGAGGATAATTACTTTATGTTGGGATGGTTTCTGCCATACATCAGTGTGAATCGGTCACAGGTATACATGTCCTATGTTTATTTCTGTTTCTCTGTTAGAAGAAAGGAATCATGATAAAAGTTGTGCTTTATGGTTCTAATGGAATTTAAGTATTTTTTAAAATGTTATGCCAGTTATTATATACACATCCATAGGTATGCATGCATCCCCTCCATTCTGAACACCCCTCCCACATCCATCCCCACCCTCTTTCCCCTTTTATTTTTGGCAGCAAACCTCCTTTTGGCTAGTCTTGGTAGAAGGCAAATATGCTTCTCCTCAAAACCTTTTCGGCATTTCCCTTTTCCCGAAGCCACGGCGACCAGACACTGCTCTTCAGGCCAATGTCTGCCTCACTGCCCTCCCCTGTCACCCACACGCACACTTTTTCGTTTATACTTTTATAAAAAATTTGGATGCGTTGCCCGTTAAATACAAAATCAAGGGCCCCAAGTTGTTTATTTCTGTTTCTCTGTTAGAAGAAAGGAGTCATGATAAAAATTGTGCTTTGCGGTTGTAATGGAATTTAAATATTTTTTTGAATGCTATGCCAGCTATTCTATTCTGTTTATTATTTATTTTTCGGCCGTGCTGTGCTACACTTGGGGTCTCAGTTTCCCAACCAGGAGCTGAACCCATGTCCCTGCAGTGGAAGCGTGGCATCTTAACCACTGGACTGTCAGGGAAGTCTGAATTTAAATATTTTTTAAACAAAATGTTGATAAGAGTTATCTATCTCTTTCTCACCAAAAAAAAAAACAAAACCCTCATTTTATAAAACAAATGTTTAAAAAAGTTGAATCTTCCCTCCCCCACCCCCCACTGGGTATAGAGACTCAGGAATGACATCGAAACTTGTTGTTTGTAATACATAGCAACAGCTCCCAGGCTCACTGTGGTGTAGAAAGAGCAAGCTAATAACTAAAGTTGAGATATTCTGATGTGATACTACATACAAAAATAAATTGTCTCTAAAAACAGCATGTTAATAGTGCACTTATTTTTAACCAAAGTTACACTAAAACAGAAGGATCTTCTCAACACTTATCCCAAATTCCATCATATAAGTATTTCCAAGTGCTGGAGGAATATCTAGAAATGTACAGATCAGAAAGTATAGTGGATTTATAAAATAGTTGAGAGAAAACAAGGTCAGTTCTTACTAGAATACAAACTACTTCAAAGGAAACTGAACACCTTTTAAGGAGGAGGAGACTGTCTTTCGGGTACTAGGTTATCAGAATATGGTTCTATTCAGAAATGTTATCTGTGTGTCATGGAATCCCCAGTCTAAGATATGACTCAAGACTGGGTACGTTGGATCATGTCAGTTATGTTGGTAGGGAGTAACCTCCTTTACCCTAGAAAAGATACAGTTTTAAGAAGAGGCATTATTGCCATTTGTGATGCTAACCCCTTGTTCAGAATACAGACATATCCCTATCTGTGCGTATAGACTGTGCATTTATATTCACATTTTTGAATACACACACACACACACACACACCACACACACAGTCTGTATCCTTCAAGGTTAGCAAATTCTGTACAGTTTCCAACTACTTTGTGAAGTAAAATTTTATTTTACTTTCTCCAAATGCCGTCATTTTCTGTCTCCAAAGCGTGACCCTAGGTCCCCTTTGGGCTTCAGGGAAGCTATTCATATTCTTTCACTACTCTTGGAAGTTTTCCTTAAATATCTCTCTATCTCCCCCTAAGATTCAGTACACAAATTTATCTTAGACACACTCCCTTAAATCTGTCATCATTGACAGAATGTGTTTACCCTTCCAATGAATTTTTCCTTCCATATTTTCTTTTCTAATCAGTTCTACCTATAAAGCTCTTTCTCACCCCATCCCCACTATCTACATTCTATTCATTCTCCAAGTTAATTTTTAGGTCATTCCCCCACTCCCCCCACCATGCCCTTTCTCTCTTAATCCAGTCTACTTGCAACTCCTATACCTTTCCTATTGTTCCCCTTTCATGCTCCTTCATTGTTCTTAATTATTTTAGAGTTTTCTCTCTTGCTCTTGCCTCAACAGTGAGAGATTAAAACCCAGATACCCTGATTTACACTTGCTCTGTACCCTCTCTTAACCTGTATGAATAAGCTTTGCATCTAAGAAGAACCATAAACCATATTTTAGAGTCTTTGATGGTTTCCCTGTCAATGTTTGTCAAAAAAAAAATTTAGTCTGTCTGTCCTCTTACCTAGTTTATTCTCCACCTGGATCACTTTTGTTACATCTATACACACAAGGGCACCTATGATAACCATGGACACTGGTTATCTCAATATGGAGAAGTGGAAACGGAATTCAGAGGATTCAGTGGATTATCATGCTGGCAGATGAAGAACTTGCAGCATCTACAGACTTCATGCAGGTGTTTGACTAAAAATATTATGGTATTTTTGGGTGAAAGGGAAGTAAGTTGTGTTGAGTCTGAGCCGTATCTGGATCCTAGAAGCGGTTGTTACTCATTTTGAATTAACTCACTGGCCTTCTGGATTCTATATACTATATACTAGACTGATCTGATCTGATCTGATACAGTCTCACAAGCTTGTCCTGTCACAAGCAACAGGACTGATCTTCATGGTGCTGATGCAGTCTGAGTTCTCTGCCCTGGTCAAAGCCTCCATGCATACCCAGGTCTCATCACCACTTTTCTGAGCCAGGGACCTCATCTTTTCCTTATGTAATTTCTATCATTACAAGCTGAAGGGAAGCCTTGTTATGTGTTATGGTAACACATAACAAGGTGATGTGTTACCAAAAAAAGTCAGTACAATCTTAGCCTCATTGCAACTTCGGGTGGTGGCATGCTGGGCAGAGCTAAATTCTAGCAGACCCAAGAGCCTGGACACTGTTGATAAGAAACAGCTTAAAAGACTGGAAGCTGTATCACCCAGAAAAGAGGATGTGATGCAGAGAGGGAGCAATAGGATTCTATTTTTATCTATACGAGTTAGGAGGTGATGTGGAAGTGGGGCTTTGCTTATATGAAAGCTATGACTAGTGAGGTTAACTTATACGGAGGCTCTCTACATTTAAAAATGGAAGGAACTGCTTTGTAACTGGTGAGCACACTCTTAACACTTGTCAGATTTAAGGACTTGTGTTCAGATGATTAATCGAGTTATAATGAAAGAGATGCCTGCATTACATGAAACTAGAGAGACACAAATCAATTGCAAATCCAGCCTTCTTTTAATCTATGATGGTTTCCAATTTACTTAAGCCTTTCAAGAGATACAGCACCTAGAAAACAAGTAAGATTTTGGTTTCATCTGTACAGATGAAAAGCTTTTATGCAAGCTTTTGGGAGGGGGAGAATGGAAAGGGGGAAGGTTTGTCCAATATCAATCTGGATGGTTTTGTTTTAGTAGGTCCATCTTGAAAACAACTGTCTTTCACAAGGCGGTACAAATTTTGTTCCCTCCTTCACAACTGGGACATAACTCAGCACATTCCCCCTTCACTATTCATGGGGGATTGGTTCCAGGACCCCCACAGATACGAAAATCCATAGATGCTCAAGTCTTCTATGTAAAACCCAGTAGTACTGTCAGCCTTCTGTATTCATATGTCCTGCATTTGTGAATTCAGCCAACCTTGGTTGAATTTTGACTATAAGTACACCAGGATTTCAGGCATTCTAAAACCTTCAAAAGTTTGAAAAATAATGTTTGGTTGCTTTTCCATGTTAATTGACAGTGACTTGGAGTACCAAATAATTATGTCTCTAGCCTTATCTGAAAAATGAGAGTGCTAATGGTACCTTCCTCATAGAGCTGTTTTTAACAGAAAATGAAATAATACTTGGAAAGCACCTAGCACAGTGTGGACGTGGGAAGTTTCAGCCATTGTGAGGAATATACAGTTGGCCCTTGAATGTACAGGTTTAAACAGCACTGGTCCACTTTTATGTGAACTTTTTTCCGTAAATATATTGGAAAAATTTTTGAGATTTGCAACAATTTGAAAAAACTTGTAGATGAACCATGTAGCCAGTGAAATGAAGAAAAGAAAGTGAAGTCACTCAGTCATGTCTGACTCTTGCAACCCTCATGGACTGTAGGCTACCAGGCTCCTCAGTCCATGGAAATTTTCCAGGCAAGAGTACTGGAATAGGTTGCCATTTCCTTCTCCAGGGGATCTTCTCGACCCAGGAATTGAACCTGGGTCTCCTGCATTGCAGGCAGATGCTTTACTGTCTGAGCCACCAGGGAAGCACTATGTAGCCTAGAAATATCGATAAATATGATACAGTATTGTAAGTACTGTGTGTAAATACTCTTCCTTTGAGGGATTTTCTTAACATTTCAAGATATAATAGTTCTATCACTCCCAAAATTTCCCTCATGCCCCTTTGTGACCATTCTGTCATCTCTCAGTTCAGTTCAGTTCAGTTCAGTCACTCAGTGATGTCTGACTCTTTGCGATCACATGAATTGCATTACGCCAGGCCTCCCTGTCCATCACCAGCTCCCAGAGTTCACCCAAACTCATGTCCATTGAGTTGGTGACGCCATTCAGCCATCTCATCCTCTGTCGTCCCCTTTTCCTCCTGCCCCCAATCCCTCCCAGCATATCAGACTCTTTTCCAATGAGTCAACTCTTCACATGAGGTGGCCAAAGTATTGGAGTTTCAGCTTTAGCATCAGTCCTTCCAATGAACACCCAGGACTGATCTCCTTTAGAATGGACTGCTTGGATCTCCTTGCAGTCCAAGAGACTCTCAAGAGTCTTCTCCAACACCACAGTTCAAAGGCATCAATTCTTTGGTGCTCAGCTTTCTTCACAGTCCAACTCTCACATCCATACATGACCACTGGAAAAACCATAGCCTTGACTAGACGGACTTTGTTGGCAAAGTAACGTCTCTGCTTTTGAATATGCTATCTAGGTTGGTCATAACTTTCCTTCCAAGGGGTAAGCGCCTTCTAATTTCATGGCTGCAATCACCATCTGCAGTGATTTTGGAGCCCCCAGAAATAAAGTCTGGCACTGTTACCACTGTTTCCCCATCTATTTCCTATGAAGTGATGGGACCAGGTGCCATGATCTTCGTTTTCTGAATGTTAAGCTTTAAGCCAACTTTTTCACTCTCCTCTTTAACTTTCATCAAGAGGCTTTTTAGTTCCTCTTCACTTTCTGCCATAAGGGTGGTGTCATCTGCATATCTGAGGTTATTGATATTTCTCCCGGCAATCTTGATTCCAGCTTGTGCTTCTACCAGCCCAGCGTTTCTCATGATGTACTCTGCATGTAAGTTAAATAAGCAGGGTGACAATATACAGCCTTGACGTACTCCTTTTCCTATTTGGAAGCAGTCTGTTGTTCCATGTCCAGTTCTAACTGTTGCTTCCTGATCTGCATATAGGTTTCTCAAGAGGCAGGTCAGGTCATCTGGTATTCCCATCTCTTCCAGAATTTCCCACAGTTTATTGTGATCCACACAGTCAAAGGCTTTGGCATAGTCAATAAAGCAGAAATAGATGTTTTTCTGGAACTCTCTTGCTTTTTCCATGATCCAGCGGATGTTGGCAATTTGATCTCTGGTTCCTCTGCCTTTTCTAAAACCAGCTTGAACATCAGGAAGTTCACAGTTCACGTATTGCTGAAGTGTGGCTTGGCGAATTTTGAGCATTACTTTACTAGCGTGTAAGATGAGGGCAATTGTGCAGTAGTTTGAGCATTCTTCGGCATTGCCTTTCTTTGGGATTGGAATGAAAACTGACCTTTTCCAGTCCTGTGGCCACTGCTGAGTTTTCCAAATTTGCTGGCATATTGAGTAAAGCACTTTCACAGCATCATCTTTCAGGATTTGAAATAGCTCAATTGGAATTCCATCACCTCCACTGGTTTTGTTTGTAGTGATGCTTTCTAAGGCCCACTTGACTTCACATTCCAGGATGTCTGGCTCTAGGTGAGTGGTCACACCATCATGATTATCTGGGTCGTGAACATCTTTTTTGTACAGTTCTTCTGTGCATTCTTGCCACCTCTTCTTGATATCTTCTGCTTCTGTTAGGTCCATACCATTTCTGTCCTTTATCGAGCCTATCTTTGCATGAAATGTCCCCTTGGTATCTCTAATTTTCTTGAAGAGATCTCTAGTCTTTCCGATTCTGTTGTTTGCCTCTATTTCTTTGCATTGATCACTAAGGAAGGCTTTCTTATCTCTCCTTGCTATTCTTTGGAACTCTGCATTCAGATGTTTATATCTTTCCTTTTCTCCTTTGCTTTTCACTTCTCGTCTTTTCACAGCTATTTGTAAGGCCTCCCCAGACAGCCATTTTCCTTTTCTGCATTTCTTTTGCATGGGGATGGTCTTGATCCCTGTCTCCTGTACAGTGTCACGAACCTCCGTCCATAGTTCATCAGGCACTCTATCTATCAGATCTTGTCCCTTAAATCTATTTCTCACTTATACTGCATAATCATAAGGGATTTGATTTAGGTCATACCTGAATGGTCTAGTGGTTTTCCCTACTTTCTTCAAATTCAGTCTGAATTTGGCAATAAGGAGTTCATGATCTGAGCCACAGTCAGCTCCCGGTATTGTTTTTGCTGACTGTATAGAGCTTCTCCATCTTTGGCTGCAAAGAATATAATCAATCTGATTTCGGTGTTGACCATCTGGTGATGTCCATGTCTGGAGTCTTCTCTTGTGCTATTGGAAGAGGGTGTTTGCTATGACCAGTGCTTTCTCTTGGCAAAACTCTATTAGTCTTTGCCCTGCTTCATTCCATATTCCAAGGCCAAATTTGCCTGTTACCCCAGGTGTTTCTTGACTTCCTACTTTTGCATTCCAGTCCCCTATAATGAAAAGGACATCTTTTTTGACATCTGTCATCTCTATCCCCTGGCAATCACTGGTCTAATTTCTGTCCCTATCATGTTGCCTTTTCCAGAAAATTATTTTAAACTTATAAAGTGGGGGTTCCCTCATAGCTCAGTTGGTAAAGAATCTGCCTGCAATACAGGAGACCTGGGTTTGATTCCTGTGTCAGGAAGATCCCCTGGAGAAGGAAATGGCAACCCACTCCAGTATTCTTGCCTGGAGAATCTCATGAACAGAGGAGCCTGGTGGGCTACAGTCCATGGGGTCACAAGAGTTAGACACAACTTAACAACTAAACCACCACCACCATAAAAGATGTCACATTTTGAATCTGGCTTCTTTCATCTAGCATAATGCTTTTGATATTCATCCATGTTGCTCCATATAGTGATATGTTCTTTTTTATTGCTGAATAGTATTCCATTATATGGATATACCACATTTGATGACCCACTCATCAATTGATGGAGATTTCATTTCTTTCTGAGTTTTGGTGATTTTGAATAAAAATTCACTTTGAAAGTTTTTTTTTTAACCTTTAATCATCTCCGGTATTTAGTTATCCAAGCTATTTATTTATTGATTGATTTTTAGCCATGCCATATGGCATGTGGGTTCTGAATAAGAATCAAACCCTCACCCCCTGCATTGGAACTCCTGAGTTCCAGGGAACTGGAATTCCCCCACCAGGGAAGTCCTCTGTATTTTTAATTTGATTTGATATTAAGGGATTATCTTTTGCCATTTCAACTGAAGCATTCATTCTGAAATATAATGGTAACTAGGGCAGGCTGCTCATGGCAACTTAGCATGCTGGTACTGCTGCTAAGTCACTTCAGTCATGTCTGACTCTGTGCGACCCTATAGACGGGAGCCCACCAGGCTCCCCCGTCCCTGGGATTCTCCAGGCAAGAACACTGGAGTGGGTTGCCATTTCCTTCTCCAACGCATGAACGTGAAAAGTGAAAGGGAAATTGCTCAGTTGTGTCCGACCCTCAGTGACCCCATGGACTGCAGCCTTCCAGGCTCCTCCATCCATGGGATTTTCCAGGCAAGAGTACTGGAGTGGGGTGCCATTGCCTTCTCTGCAACTTAGCATAGATACTCCAAAAGGTAGCCTTTTTCCTGTACTTGTCATTCTAGGCCTTTGACTTACCATGTGGAGAAAACACCACTTCTGTGTATCTGAACAGGCAAGTATCCTGCTCTCAGAATGAAGGGCCTCAGAAGGTCGTGGCTGTAGCTGCCTGAGATCCAGTCATTTCCCTTTTGCAATAAGGCTATGATGTAAATAATCATATGTGAATAGGTTTTCAACATTACCCGTGGGAAATTAGGAGCTGAACTTCAATTCTTCAAACTCTGTTCCATTTTGAAAATTACTTATCTGAGGAGTAAGAAGAAAAAGTACATATAAAGACACCAAGGGTCTAAGATAGGTGAGTGCTGATTTATTATACAGTGTATTCACTTAAAATGAAATTTGTCTTTTAGATTCATTTGCCTCAGGCATCACAGTGTTGCAACACGCCACGGTATCACATTGCAAAACTCTGACTGTTAAAACGTCTTTTTCTGTCTCACCTTTTCCCAGACAAAAAGGAGACGGGGGGAGGAGGAGATAAGGAAGGAAAAGGGAGTAAGGGGTGAGAAGAAGGAAGTAGAAACCTTGGGTAATTATATAGCACCTTTGATGTTAGAATTTCAAAAGGTGTTTCCAAAATCAACTCACTTGACACTACCTGACTGTCAGGATCAGGGAAACAAGGCAGGAACCCGAATGGGTTTTTGCAGAGAACCACTGGGCAATGGTGAATTTCATGTGTCAACTTGGCTGGGCCATGGGCACCTGGATATTTGGTTCAACGTTATTCTGGACGTTTCTGGTGAAAGTGTTTTTTGGAGGAGATAAACATTTAAATTGGTAAATTTCCATAATAGGAGTGGGCCTCATCTAGTCAGTTGAAGAGCTGAATAGAACAAATATTTGACCTCTGGAGCAAGAGGGAATTCTGCCAGTCCACTGCCTTGGGACTTGAATTGCAATTCTTTGTTGGGTCTCCAGACTGTCAGCCTACCCTGCCAACTTGGGATTTATCAAATGTCCATGATTACATGAACCAATTTTTAAAAATAAATAGATATAGATGTATAGATACATTCACACATCCTCTTGATTCTATTTCTCCAAAGAACCTTTACAGATTTGTGTAAGTCAGTGGCAGAATGAGAAGAGTCATCTGGATGGAGACAGGAGAGTCCAGTGGGTTAATGGTAGAGGCCCTGGAGCCAATTAACCAACTTCAAATCAAGGCTCTGCCATTCATTAACTGGGCTTCTCAGTGGTGCTAGTGGTAAAGAACCCACATGCCAGTGTAAGAAATATAAGAGACCTGAGTTCAATCCCTAGGTTGGGAAGATCCCCTGGGGGAGGGTATGGCAACCCACTCCACTATTCTTGCCTGGAGAATCTGCATGGACAGAGGAGCCTGGCGGGCTACAGTCCAGAGGGTCACAACGAGTCAGACAGGACTAAAGTAACTGAACATGCAATCATTAGCTGTTTGCTCAGTCTCCTTATCTGGGGAGCAATTCTACCTACCATAGCTCTGAGTATGAAGGAGTCAGGGCTCTGGAAACTCAGCTGCGATTATCATTTCAATTAATATCTGAGTTCTACTGGCACCTGTTTTCTAGATCTGCTCCCCTACTTCAGTGGCAGAGTTGAATAAGACACTGTGTGGCCTGCAAAGCTGAAAATGTTTACTATCCTGCCCGTTCTTGAAAAAGTGTACTGACCTCTGAAGTACGATATGGGAAAATCTGACAGAAATACTTCACAAGTAATTTGACTAGATAATGTTCTTTTTAAATTAGGAACACATTCTTGCAAATCTTGAAGCTGGTCTTTTTATGTTCGATTCAGACAATCTTGTTAAGTCTGTGCCGTGCAGTTTATCATGTTTGAGCAGAAATTAGTCATCCTTATGTTTTCTTGAGTAGGCTCCTTCTGAATCTGTTAAAAGTGCCAATATCATGAGTAGCAGACTTTTCAAAGATCTCATTTTTGATTAGTTTGGGAATTAGTAATTTGGCCTAACCACCTTAGAGAAAAGGACAGAAATAATTACTTTAAAACGGGGAACATTAGCTGGGTTTGGGAGTGACAAGGTAAGGAATTCTGTTGGGATTATCTCATCTGAATGAGTGTCAGTCAAGGCACGCCAAGAACATTTCTCTTAAGAGCAAAAGGATATGTGTCTAGGGTGGCTGGTACACTCATTTACTAAATGATGGATAGCTATAGATATAGACATGCATCCCCACATATGTCACAAATACACATAAGCACATGTGTGTATTTCAGGCACACCAATCTTCTTCCTGTTGAGACTTACTTTGTTATAGTTTTTCTATTGCTTCCAAGAAACGGAGGTAGCCCTGTCTTCATTCTGTGCCTCTCTTGATCCTAGGCTATGTTAGACTGACTGCAGTGGTGACCACACTGGTGATGTCAAAATAGGTTGCATTCAGCCTTGCAGGTCCTCCTCACAGACAATTTCCCATCACCCTTCATTATCACTATGCTCACTTCTCTTTAAATTTCTTCCCAGGGCAAATGCCTAAGCAGTGACTGGGAGAATCTTCCACTGCTTGGAGAATGACATCATAAGGAAGAGTCAGGGGTATCCATCTACCCAAGAAGGGTACCTGCCACAGGTTGTGATAAGAACAGGGTGATAGGGATGGGGAAGACTAGTTATCCTGACATAAGGGGTGTTTCCTGGCAGATGTGATTTCTGATTAGAATCTTAAAAGGTGAGCAATGGCTATTTCCAAGAAAGTAAAGAAGAACATCAAGGAGGAGAAGGAAAGAGTTTGAGCAAAAGGGTGCAAATGGTCAGAAGTCCCTGGCAGGCACTGGTCATCGGCTCTATAAAACACAGCCATCCCCGCCCCCACGCCCTCCCCCACCGCCACTCCCCTTTAAATTCCTGCCTCTCTCTACTGCTCACTGCTACCCTGGATGTTTCCAGGGGAAGGTGAATGAAATCAACACTGTAATTGAGGAAGTGAGTGCCTTCTGACCTCTGGTCTCTGTTAAACCCTAACCTCTGTCTGTTTCTCCCTCTGTAATAGTCTCATATTAGGAAGCACCACTACCAGTTCACTCCTCCACACACCTTGCATGGCAGGCTTGCTTCCATTGTAGCTTTTCCACAGAATACTCTTTATCTGGATTAAATGAGAGGCTTGATCTGCCAGGGGCTTCCCTGGTGGCTCAGAGGGTAAAGCATCTGCCTGCAATGCAGGAGACCCGGGTTTGATCCCTGGGTCAGGAAGATCTGCTGGAGTCAGCCCACTCCAGTACTCTTGCCTGGAAAATCCCATGGATGGAGAAGCCTGATAGGCTATAGTCCATGGTGTCACAAAGAGTCTGACACGACTGAGGAACTTCACTTTCATTTTCACTTTTGATCTGCTAATAATGCTGTTTAACCAAAGAACTATCTTTGGTAATAAAGACTTTCCTTATTTATTGAAACTATTGTAACGCTGAAGAAGCTGAAGTTGAACGGTTCTATAAAGACCTATAAGACCTTTTAGAACTAACACCCAAAAAAGATGTCCTTTTCATTATAGGGGACTGGAATGCAAAAGTAGGAACTCAAGAAACACCCGGGGTAACAGGGAAATTTGGCCTTGGAATATGGAATGAAGCAGGGCAAAGGCTAATAGAGTTTTGCCAAGAGAAGGCAATGGTCATAGCAAACACCCTCTTCCAACAACACAAGAGAAGACTCTAGACATGGACATCACCAGATGGTCAACACCAAAATCAAATTGATTATATTCTTTGCAGCCAAAGATGGAGAAGCTCTATACAGTCAGCAAAAACAAGACCGGGAGCTGACTGTGGCTCAGATCATGAACTCCTTATTGCCAAATTCAGACTGAAATTGAAGAAAATAGGGGAAACGACTAGACCATTCAGGTATGACCTAAATCAAATCCCATATGATTATACAGTGACAGTGAGAAATAGATTTAAGGGACAAGATCTGATAGATAGAGTGCCTGATGAACTATGGACGGAGGTTCGTGACA
>NW_011494677.1:9940755-9942152 GCF_000754665.1 Bison bison bison | reverse complement strand
TCTCTTCAAGAGAATTAGAGATACCAAGGGGACATTTCATGCAAAGATGGGCTCGATAAAGGACAGAAATGGTATGGACCTAACATAAGCAGAAGATATCAAGAAGAGGTGGCAAGAATGCACAGAAGAACTGTACAAAAAAGATGTTCACGACCCAGATAATCATGATGGTGTGATCACTCACCTAGAGCCAGACATCCTGGAATGTGAAGTCAAGTGGGCCTTAGAAAGCATCACTACAAACAAAACCAGTGGAGGTGATGGAATTCCAGTTGAACTATTTCAAATCTTGGATGATGATGCTGTGAAAGTGCTGCACTCAATATGCCAGCAAATTTGGAAAACTCAGCAGTGGCCACAGGACTGGAAAAGGTCGGTTTTCATTCCAATCCCAAAGAAAGGCAATGCCAAAGAATGCTCAAACTACCACACAATTGCACTCATCTCACATGCTAGTAAAGTAATGCTCAAAATTCGCCAAGCCACACTTCAGCAATATGTGAACCGTGAACTTCCAGATATTCAAGCTGGTTTTAGAAAAGGCAGAGGAACCAGAGATCAAATTGCCAACATCCGCTGGATCATGGAAAAAGCAAGAGAGTTCCAGAAAAACATCTATTTCTGCTTTATTGACTATGCCAAAGCCTTTGACTGTGTGGATCACAATAAACTGTGGAAAATTCTGGAAGAGATGGGAATACCATCAGGAAGCAACAGTTAGACCTGGACATGGAACAACAGACTGGGTCCAAATAGGAAAAGGAGTACGTCAAGGCTGTATATTGTCACCCTGCTTATTTAACTTACATGCAGAGTAGATCATGAGAAACGCTGGGCTGGAAGAAGCACAAGCTGGAATCAAGATTGCCCGGAGAAATATCAATAACCTCAGATATGCAGATGACACCACCCTTATGGCAGAAAGTGAAGAGAAACTAGAAAGCCTCTTGATGAAAGTTAAAGAGGAGAGTGAAAAAGTTGGCTTAAAGCTCAACATTCAGAAAACAAAGATCATGGCACCTGGTCCCATCACTTCATGGGAAATAGATGGGGAAACAATGGAAACAGTGTCAGACTTTATTTTTGGGGGCTCCAAAATCACTGCAGATGGTGATTGCAGCCATGAAATTAAAACACGCTTACTCCTTGGAAGGAAAGTTATGACCAACCTAGATAGCATATTCAAAAGCAGAGATATTACTTTGCCAACAAAGGTCCATCTAGTCAAGGCTATGGTTGGTTTTTCCAGTGGTCATGTATGGATGTGAGAGTTGGACTGTGAAGAAAGCTGAGTGCGGAAGAATTGATGCTTTTGAGCTGTCCCTTGGACTGCAAGGAGATCCAAGCAGTCCATTCTAAAGGAGATCAGCCCTGGGTGTTCTTTGGAAAGTGAAAGT
>NW_011494677.1:9912100-9940655 GCF_000754665.1 Bison bison bison | reverse complement strand
GTGAAGTCGCTCAGTTGTGTCCGACTCTTTGCGACCTTGTGGACTGTAGCCCACTAGGCTCCTCCATCCATGGGATTCTCCAGGCAAGAATCCTGGAGTTGGTTGCCATTTCCTTCTCCAGGGGATCTTCCCGACCCAGGGATTGAACCCAGGTCTCCTGCATTGCAGGGAGACACTTTAACCTCTGAGCCACCAAGAACTGATGCTAAAGCTGAAACTCCAGTACTTTGGCCACCTCATGCGAAGAGTTGACTCATTGGAAAAGACTCTGATGCCGGGAGGGATTGGGGGCAGGAGGAGAAGGGGACGACAGAGGATGAGATGGCTGGATAGCATCACCGACTCGATAGACATGAGTTTGGGTGAACTCCGGGAGTTGGTGATGGATAGGGAGGCCTGGCATCTGCGATTCATGGGGTCACAAAGAGTCGGACACAACTGAGCGACTGAACTGATTGTTGACTAACTAACAATGCATGCCGAATGACACCCATGTTTTATTCAAGCCAGGTAGTATGCTAAGTGCATTGTGTAAGTAACAGATTCTTTCTTGACAGAAGTCATGGGCTCAGATGTCAGTCTAGTGGTTTTATAAACATCTTCTGTTAAGATTCAGTGTTAGTAAAGTGTCTGCAGGATCTGATTTAAACTTTCAATAAAACAGTGGGGCATGTGAAATTTACATGTTTAATTCTTTACTGAATTATTTCCTCTAATGTTCACAAATGTAGACATATCTCTTTTCTGAATTAAATAGTAAGACTTTTAATAAAGCACTCCCTGAATAAAAACTTTAGAAAATCTGCTGCTGACTTTGATGGGTGGAAGATGGAGCTGGTATGTCAGTGTTGATATTTGCTGGTGGTCTGGGTCTTGCCTACATAATATGGTTTTATGTAGCTATGTGGGCACTGCCTTACACAGTAATGTGACATGATCCTTGATATCCAGCACATTTTGGAGCAAAACTATGACACTAAGACCCTTCTGACAGGCTTCCACTTTGCCCTGTACAACATTACAATGGGGGCATTCTTTTTCCAAGACAGTCATTGAGACCAGCACTATCAGATTATGGCTTGATAGCTATTTATCACTTTGGTTTGGTGTAGAAACCACGAATCCCTAATCACTCACAACTTAAAAAGACCACAATGTTATCAGAAAAGAAAGTTTTAAAGAAATATTTTAAACATTAAGTCACAAACTTTCTAAACCCTTAAAGAAATCTGACTTTCCATGCAAATATTTAAATAATATACAAAGCAGTCAAATTTGATCACTTTTTAAAGTGACCCCTTCTATTTTATGTATTTAATGTGAAGAGGACTGGAGGACAGAAATAATTTCATGGCTCCTTCTAGGATTTAATCACAAACACCTTGTTTTTTACTTCTAGGAGACATTATAAAGGCAAGTTGGGACTTGATAAGAAGGGCCTGGCTGATATGATTATGTCTGATGCATTTGTCAATTGATTGAGAAGATCAGATTTCAGAAGTAACTAGGACATAGGAAGCAATTTCCTGAAACTGATAGCCCAGTGCTGGGTGAGGGAGGAGTTTGCACAGAGAGGCCTTCCCCCACCCCCCATCTGAGTAACAGCCTTCTGCTCTGTGTTCCCATCACAAGCATCCTTTGCACATGCCTAGTCTAATATTTTGGAGAAGGCAATGGCACCCCACTCCAGTACTCTTGCCTGGAAAATCCCATGGATGGAGGAGCCTGGTAGGCTGCAGTCCATGGGGTCACTAAGGGTTGGACACGACTGAGCAACTTTACCTTCACTTTTCACTTTCACGCATTGGAGAAGCAAATGACAATCCACTCCAGTGTTCTTGCCTGGAGAATCCCAGGGATGGGGGAGCCTGGTGGGCTGCCCTCTATGGGGTCGCACAGAGTCGGACACGACTGAAGCGACTTAGCAGCAGTCTAATATTTATATCAGGAGGTTTCACGATATGTCCATTCATCTGCTGTTACTGGACTGTGAGCTCCCTTGATACCACGCATATGTTCTTTGTATTGTTTTCCTAAATCCTGGGCAGAGTAGATGCTCAATGAGCATTTTGGATGAAAGAAAGGAAGGAAAGTAGGAAGCGAGGGCGGGAGAGAGAGAGGAAGAGGCAAAAGTTTATCTATAATGTTTACAAAGATATTGAGCAAAGTAGAACATGTACTTAATTTGATGAATCATTTTACTAGTAATAAAGTATGATTAATTTAAGATTCAAATACAAGTTATAATTTAACAGGTACTCTAGGCTGTTAAATGAAAAATAGGTGCAATACATTTTAAAAAGCTTTCAAGTCCTAAATATAAACTGAACAGATGAGATTTTTCATCCTCAAGAATTACCTGGATATTAGCTTTGGAAAGTGTAAAAGGTAAAAAGAAAGAGGGAAAGTACTGAAATGAGATTAGGTGGATTCTTGGCATAAATATATCCAGTCACTATAAACTTCCAAAGGAATTTAAAAAGCACCTAAGAAAATATTGCTAAAAGAAAGTAGCTCAACTTATTGTCTGTACATCTTAAACCAAAATATTTTAGTAAGTCCTACTGATAAGTGGTTGATTTAATTCTTTGTATAAAAAGTCTTTTTTTTTAACCTGGATAATGTAAATATATTGGTTAATCATTGGAGGACTGCCAGTCTTCTTCTTTATTCTACTTTTTAAACCACCAGCAGATTGTAAATCCTTGAAGTTTGCTTGGAGTTATCTTAGGTAAAGTCCAAAGTTTAAGGTAGTATTCAATAAACCATAAACCTCACCACCAAAGTCCCCTGATGCAGAGAAGGGCCAAAGGACACTCAATATTCTGGCTTAGTCCTTACTCAGCCTGCCTTCAACCTGTTTCTCTAAAGATTCATCATTCTTGGACTTTCACCCATGACTTATCCAGATTTTCTTTAAAATAAACTTTTTTATTTTAGAACAGTTTTGATTTATAGAAAAATCACAATAGTATGGAGAATTCCCATATATTTTGTACCAAATTTCCCCTATTATTAGCATCTTACATTAGTAAGTTATACTTGTTACAATTAATGAACCAATATTGGCACATTCTTATTTATTAACACCATAGTTTATACAGATTTCCTTAGTTTTAACCTAATATTCTTTTTCTGTTCCAGGATCCTGTCCTGGGTACCACCTTTCTTTTTGCTGTCAAATTTTCTTAGGCTCTTCTTGACTGTAACAGTTATCCGACTTGCCATGTCTTTGATGAAGTTGACAGTTT
This sequence comes from Bison bison bison, assembly GCF_000754665.1. Classification (NCBI taxonomy): domain Eukaryota; kingdom Metazoa; phylum Chordata; class Mammalia; order Artiodactyla; family Bovidae; genus Bison; species Bison bison. The sequence goes on along the minus strand of NW_011494677.1, from coordinate 9,937,404 downwards.
TGAAGAACTTGTTATTTTTCATGTCCAATCCTTTAGGACCCCATGGACTACAGCATGCCAGGCTTTCCTATCTTTTGCTGTTTCCTGGAGTTTGCTCAAACTCATGTCCATTGAGTCAGTGATGATGTCCAACCATCTCATCCTCTGTCACCCTCTTCTCTTTCTGCCTTCTGTCTTTCCCAGCATCAGGGTCTTTTCCAATGAGTTGCATAAGTTGGCTCTTCACATCAGGTGGTTAACTGTTTGGACTAGTCGTTAGGTATTTTGTAGAATGCCCCTCAGTTGGGATGTTTTTCTCATTAGACTGGGGTTATAAGTTTTGGGGAGGAAGACCCCACATGAAGGGCACCTCTCATCACATCATATCTAGAGAATGTACCACCCATGTGACCTGTCACTGATGGTGTTGACCTTGAGCTCCTGGCTGAGGTGGTATCTGTCAGTTTTCCCCATGGCAGAGTCGCTCCTCTCCTCCTAGTTCCATAGGAGGAAGGAAGCCACTAGACACAACCCACACTTAAGAAGTGGAGGGTAATCCCATTTCAGTTGCTTTGTTTGCAAGTATTTTCTCCCATTCTGAAGGTTGTCTTTTAGCTTGGTTTATGGTTTCTTTTGCTGTGCAAATCTTTTAAGTTTATTTAGGTCCCATTTGTTTATTTTTGTTTTTATATTTTCATTACTCTAGGATCAAAAAAGATCTTGCTGTGATTTATGGCAAAGAGTGTTCTGCCTGTTTTCCTCCAAAAGTTTTATAGTATTCAACCTTAGATTTAGGTCTTTAATCCATTACGAGTTCATTTTTTTGTATGGTGTCAGGGAGTGTTCTCATTTCATTCTTTTACATGTAGCTATCTAGGTTTGGAAAAGAATCTAAAAAAGAATGGATAAATGTATAACTGACTCACTTTGTTGTACACCTGAAACTAACACAATGTTGTAAATGAACTATACTCAATACAAATTTTTAAAAAAGAAGTAGACAGTTATCCTTCACCTCCTGGAGGGCAGAGTACAGAAATTATTTGGAATTTTTCTGCACAAGCACCTTGTCTCTTCTTTGCCATTTATTTATTTATTCAGTCATTTATTTATATACATACAGACTTGTGGATATTTATTTTTACTTTCAAATAGCATCACCAATTCAATGGTGAATTCAATGAATTTGAGCAAACTCCAGGAGTTAGTGGAGGTCAGAGGAGCCTGGCATGCTGCAGTCCATGGAGTCACAAAGAGTCAGACACGACTTAGTGATTGAACAACAACAATAATCTAATTCTACTTTATTTTTTTGCTCAAATTGTTCCAGTTTTGTCTATTAGGAGCTCTTTTATTTGACTCTTGAATCCCTTTGATGTACTTCTGTCATTGTGGAGTTTTCTTTCTCTTTTTTTCAAGTCACATAACAGAAAAAAACTTTCTGGCACTGTAAGATACTCCAGACTCAACTTGGATGTTTCCTGCCCCAGTTCTAGAATCAGCCATGTCTCCAAATTGTCCTGGTTCCTTTTATTGGAGGGTGCTATAAGAAACCAAGATCTGAGGTCTAGGTGGGCTTGGTGTACCTTGCCTCCAGTTCCTGACACAGCAAGGAAATTCACCTGTGTATATTAGCCTATATTTCTATGCCTGTCCACAAATATTCATATATGTAACCAAAGTGTATACAGATGCATAGATACTGATATTCAGCTAAACATACAATTTTCCCAATGTGGATTCATTAATACATGGTTCATTGTATAGCCTTTTCCCTTTGGCTTATCTGTAAATTCTCATACCAACAGTAGGACATCTGACTTCCACTGTTGGTCATTCATTTATTTTAGCATATAGGTATAGCAAATCTCGGAGAAGGCGATGGCACCCCACTCCAGTACTCTTGCCTGGAAAATCCCATGGACGGAGGAGCCTGGTAGGCTGCAGTCCATGGCGTCACTAAGAGTCGGACACGACTGAGCGACTTCCCTTTCACTTTTCACTTTCACGCATTGGAGAAGGAAATGGCAAGCCACTCCAGTGTTCTTGCCTGGAGAATCCCAGGGACGAGGGAGCCTGGTGGGCTGCCCTCTATGGAGTCACACAGAGTCGGACACGACTGAAGTGACTTAGCTTAGCTTATAGCAAATCTAAATTTTTTTCATCTGTATCCCCATTGGAAACAACTTTATCAACTCAAGCACAAAGCTTGCTTATGGTTTCTTTTTGTTTTTTTAACCCATTCCTCCTTCTCACAGCTGATGGATCTGCACCATCACCTCTGCTCATACCTACACATACAGCTTCTCAAGGGAAAATATGTATAAATATTGTTTAGTTTCTTTTATCTTTGGCCTTACAAACTCCACTCATTTCCAGAGTTACCAGGATCAACAGTGATTTTCCCCAAGCCCCGGAAACCTCTCGATAGGTTGTTTAATTCATTAACAATATAGTTAACTTGTTTCACCACATTCTCATTCCATCCCTGGGATCCGAAATCTCTGAGATGATTTTTTTTTTAATTCGTATACATCAAGGTTCATGTTTTAATAATAATGTTTTAAATTATTTAACATCTAGCAAAACTAATAAACTATGGCCTACCTTGTGTCAGGCCCCATAACAATGTCATTCTGTGGGATTTTATCTTGTAGTTTTCTTGGAACAGTCTTGGTATGTCCCTACTTAATTAAGCCATAGGCATCCCAGTTTCAGACGCACGGACTACAGAAACTGACTTGTGATATTTATGGCCCTATCTCTAAAATCCTGGAATTCTTTAGATTTATGTAACCATATCTCTCTTAATGATTCCAGAATCTGCAAAACATGATCTATTTGGAGAACTGCATTTGCATAAGGTTAGAACTTTTTTTTTTTTTTTTTTTCTTCCTTACTGCTCTTTTGCTCTTAGTAAAATAAAAGTAAACTGCAGGGGAGAATAATAACTACCATAGTCAATCCTATCTTTTGTCTAGAACAAATGCCATCATCACAACTTAAATACAAACCCCTTTGTCAATCAGGGTTTGCTTAAAACAACAATTAAGTTGCTCTACACTGGCAAGTGATCTGCTATGTTGTTTTTTATGGGCTTTATTTGTTGCACCAACCACATTATCTAAACAGCTAATGAAATCATACTGGTGATTTTATATAGTGCAAAATTATGCCAGTAAAGGAAGGAAAGGCAATGGTTGTTTGTTACTGTTATTGTTGGGTGTGGGTGGGGGAAAGTACTGGCTGGAATTAGCAAATAAACAAATAAATTTTCTTCCTTAAGGACATTCGTCCTTTGTAAATCTTTCCAACTTCATCTTGCCTAACTCCCAGGATGATCATCTACCACATGGTGATATAAGGTAGTCCCCAGTGGGGACTATTTATTTCTACTGCTGCCATGACAGGTTGACGGGTGGGAGTGATGCTCTGGAGTTGTATGAGTTGAGAAGTTTAAGAAAAATATACTTAAAATCATAACATTTATGTAATAAGATACTGGACTGTATCTTTTGATGTGCAAAATACTGCCACAGTGAGAGATGCAAGCATCCCTGGGGGTGGGGGCCCCCCACCTGCGGTAGGGGGTGCTGCTGGGTGGGACTTTTCCAAATGTTATAGAGCAAACAGCCACCCCTTGTACAAAGGGAAACCTGGAACCCAGAGAAGGAACCCAGGATCAGATGCTTCAGGTTGAGTTGTCCTTTGACGCTTAGCAATGTTGACCAGGTGTATTAACAGAACTGCATGTTTGAAGAGACAGAAAATGATTTTCCCCCAAGTTTTCCAGAATGTTATTTTTTGATCGTGGGAGGTAGGCATAGTTTGTCATGCAAACATTTGCTTTTGAATAATTGAGAGGAAGAACCAGCCTTTTCAGAAATGACAAGATTACTTGAAATTCTGTTCACATCAGGCTGCAGGAACCGCTGAGAAAAGGAATGGCTGGGCTGGGTCATGCAGCCTGGACTGTTGTCACTGCCCTCGTGAGTGTGATTGCAGGTGAAATGTGCCTGGCTTTGGCAGGGTTCTCAGGACTCCCGTGATTGCCATGCCTGAGCTCTGAAGGTCAAACTATTATCATCTTAAGAGAAGGGTGGGATTTCACCCAAAGGGAAGAAATAGTGATCATTATCCCAGGGAAAGGGCTTCCCTGATGGCTCAGATGGTAATGCAGGGTCTGCCTGTAATTCAGGAGATCCAGATTCAATCCCTGGGTCAGGAAAATCCCCTGGAGAAGGGAATGGCTACCCATCCCAGTATTCTTGCCTGGAGAATTCCATGGACAGAAGAGCCTGGCAGGCTACAGTTCATTGGATCGCAAAGAACTGGACTCAACTGAGTGACTAACACTTATCCCAGGGGAGGAGGAGTCTGGGTTTGAACCAGACTGGAAGGATTCTTCACTTTTTTTTCTGGGAACTGAGTTGGGCTTGGACTCTGAAGTGTGGGGAGCCCCATGGAACCTAGACCTGGATGCAAAGGTTGGATCTGAGCCTGAAATCCTAAGAGTATCCAACCCTAGAAGCAGTAGTGAATTTCACTTAGTTTATGACCCTGTCTTCTGTAAAGTTTTATGAAAAGCCTGATCTCAGATGTACTATATGCCAGTGTGCTTTGGGGGTTAGGGAAAACCAGGGCCCTTCTTGGAGGCTGGAGAAAAAAATGCTTATGACAACAGATGCCTGGCCCAGTAGAGCTATACTCTAATATAAGAAGGAGCAGCAGCAGTAACAAAGGCTGCAGTTCAAAAAAGCAAGAATAAAAGCCAACCCCAAAACTTGCCCCTGAGAACACATGTGATGACACCTTGAAAAACCTCAGATTATCTGGGAGGCATGGGGTGAAGGTGTATGTGAATGTTGAGAAGTAAGGGCCACATCCGATTAACTAAGCCAGGAGGGGCTCATGCAATAATATCTTGGGAGAGCAAAGATGATAACCTAATTTCAGTTCAAGGTCACAGCTTGGAAATGCCAGGGACACAGAAGTCACACTCAGTTTTCTTCAGCTCCTAAGCTTGTGTCTATGAATTTTCTACCATGAAAGGAATGCTACTGCACAGCAAAAACAAATTCAGTAGCTAATTTGAAAAACAGACATTTAAAAATAGAGCAATGTAGGAGTCATGCTGCCCGCTGTCTCTTCTTCCCATACGTCAGGATATATGTGCTTTCCTATGCACACAAGTTCACTCTTCTCTCTCAAGCATCCTCAGTGCAAGTGGAGGACTTAAGGCTCTTTACAATCTTAAAACCTTCAATTATAACCCACACTAACATAACAAAGGTAATAAAATGTGGAAGCTTGCCAAACATTTGTATAGTACCATGCCATTCACAAAGAACTTCAAAAAATTTGATCTCGTTGGAACAACACTTTCTTGCCAGTGTAACTGTGTAGGTGTCTTTTATTTTCTTTCAGTTCTTTTTTTTTTTTTTTAAAGCAACAGCTCATTTTTAAAGACTGGGCAGACAGAAGCTCCCACTAGCTTTCTAGATTCACCACACAGGAAAACAATGTTCAGCTTCCTTTTTTTGTTGGTATCACATCCCTGATTTCTAAACAAATACATGAAGTGGGTCTCTAAACTCTGAATGGAAGTAAGCTAATCATTGACATTCGAGACACTTTATTACTTGACACACTTAAGCAAAAAATGCTCAGCCACTCTGCAAACTAAGTTTCTATTCTTGTGAAGCATTTTCTCCTTAAGGGGCCCACACAGCCCTGCTGAGGTTCCTGGTAGACTGACCTGTCTGCTTTTTTTTTTGGCACCCTCATATTGCTCCAGTCAGAAATGGGCACAAAGGGCATGGGTACCATTATTGAACAGAAAAAAATAAGATAATTGCCACCAAGGGACCACTCCTTCAGTCCCAGGCATTTGCTAACAAATGACAGATTAAATCTTCCTAACTACCATGTGATGTATTGATTATAATCCTATTTCACAGGTGAAAAAAAATGAGGCTGTGATATTGTTATATAATAAGAAATATATATTTGGTGTTTGTCCTCAATTATCACAATCCTTGTAATTTCCTGAGAAATAGGGTAGGGGTGATAAAAGCATCTTTTGTTATCATATGTGTTCTTAGTCCTTGGTTCCTGACACAGAAGCTTCTAAACGTTTGGGATCTCTGGAGTGTAAGAATGTCTTTCTGTATGCTAATGAGTTGACTGGAGGCTGGGGTCCTCTAGAGAGCTCAGGGTGGGGGCTGGTCACCAGAAAGTCCATGATGAGACGCTAGGAAATTTCATCCCCACCCTCTGACTGCCAGGTGGAGGGGAGGAAGTAGAGATTGAGGTAATCACCAATGACTATGATTTACTCACTCATGCCTACATAATGAAACTGCCATAAAATGCCCTAAACATGGCAGGGGGTGGTTGGGAGTAATTTAAAGAGCTTCCTGGTTGGCAAACACATCGAGGTCCTGGGAGGTGGTATGCCCACATACTTTGCCCTGAGAATCCCTTGCACTGGCTATTCCTGAGATGTATCCTTTATAAGAAGCTGGTAATACTAAATAAATTGTCTTCCTAAGTTCTGTGCGGAGAAGGCAATGGCACCCCACTCCAGTACTCTTGCCTGGAAAATCCCATGGATGGAGGAGCCTGGTAGGCTGCAGTCCATGGGGTCACTAAGAGTCGGACACGACTGAGCGACGTCACTTTCACTTTTCACTTTCACGCATTGGAGAAGGAAATGGCAACCCACTCCAGTGTTCTTGCCTGGAGAATCCCAGGGACAGGGGAGCCTGGTGGGCTGCTGTCTATGGGGCCGCACAGAGTTGGACACGACTGAAGTGACTTAACAGTAGCAGAGTTCTGTGAGTTGATCTAGCAAATTAGCAAATCCAAGGGGAGGATTGTGGGAATCCCTGATTTATAGCCAGGAGGTCAGAAGTATGGGAGGTCCAGAACCTGCATTGGATGTCTGAAGCGAGGGAAGTTTTGTGAGACTGAACCTCAATTTGTGGAGTCTGATGCTAACTCTGGGAAGCCAGTGTCATAACTGAGTTAAGTTGTAGGACACAGTTGGTGTCCAGAGAGTTGGAGAATTGCTTGGGTGGAAAACCCACACTTGGTGTCACAAACTGTTATATTAAAAATAGTTTATAGACACTCCGAGAGACACACTTGTCTAATTTCACACATCCTGAGAGTGTGAGAGCTGGGATTTGAACTGAATTCCCCAGATTTTAATTCTGTAATACTGCGTTGTCTATTGCTTTGTCTGGTTAACTTCTGGAGCATTCTTATTAATCCTGGTGCTGATAAAAAATAAATGTATTTCATGAGAAACCCACAGTGGCACTTGAAAATGAACATTTTTAAATCTTTACAAGAAAAAAACAAAACATAAATACACCACTGAATGTCACAGTGAGTGACTGAAGTGCTGTCATTTGGAAATTAAGTCTCTGGTCCCAGGTTTACTATGGATTGAAAATAATTCTGATACAATAGATGGTCTCTCGCTTTCTTCTACTCTTTCAAAACATAAGCAACTCAGTTATCTGTGTTTTTGCTTATGAGTTAATATGAAACTTCAGGAAACCACATTATTCATTCAGTGGAACCATTTGGGGAAAAGGTGTGATAAAAATTAGAGGATCACTCCCACTAATAATTTCATCACCAGCAGCAAAACCAACAGCATAATCATCGCCACCACCCACCACCACCAAGATCACCATCACTGTGGTGATCATTCCCACCATCATCAGATTTTCTTAGGACAGAAGTGGTCAATTTCTCCTCCTCATGTGAATATCACATTTATGATTTTCCTTTCACTGAAAAGTTATAACCTATCACTATCCAAGCCTATTCAGACCTCAAACATTTAAACATGGCTCTTACATGATACAGACTTTTATTCAGTAAAAGCAAATAGTCAATCTGCATTGATGGCAGAGGTAGTTTACAAATTTCTCTTTGATCAAATTCTTCTCATCGTTTATTAGAAAGTAGTCAGCCTTCAAAAATGTCTTTGAAGTAAGTTTGAATATATGCTTTCCCTGACTCATTCTCTTCACACATCCCAACACACACACACACACACATACTGCTGCTGCTAAGTCACGTCAGTCGTGTCCAACTCTGTGCGACCCCATAGACAGCAGCCCACCAGGCTCCCGTCCCTGGGATTCTCCAGGCAAGAATACTGGAGTGGGTTGCCATTTCCTTCTCCAGTGCGTGAAAGTAAAAAGTGAAAGTGAAGTCACTCGGTCATGTCTGACTCTTTGTGACCCCATGGATTACAGCCTACCAGGATCCTCCATCCCTGGGATTTCCCAGGCAAGAGTACTAGAGAGGGGTGCCATTGCCTTCTCTCTCTCACACACACACACACATGTAATTCTATAATAACATTTCACTCTTCCTTATGAATTTGTGTTATACAAACATGAATGTCCCTCTCACCACCTGTCTTTTGAGGTCCTAGATTAACACACTTCATGACTAATAAACTGGGAATCAGACTTTGCTCTCTGTACATGTAGCTTCTAATCTATAGTGACTTGTGTTATGAGCAGAATCCCTGTTTAAAAACGATAACATGTAGATAAGACTAAGGTTAATTTTCTTAATCAACCAATTAGATATTGTACACACAAACAGATATTGTCCTTTTTTAGATGTCAGTATTAATCTGTTAAGAATCCATCTGAAACTGCTGTCAAAATCTGGGATATCCCTTATTTTATGATAGCAAATTCTCCCTGTTCAAAATGGATTTGAATTTTGAAAAAGGCCTCATTCAGAGGCAAGCTATTGAATAAAGAGAATAATCACACTGGGTATGACAGATTGTTTTTTGTTTTTTGGTTAAAAACAAGCTTTTACTGAAATGTAATACAGTGATTCTGAGTGCATAAGTAAAAATTCTGGGGATGGTGATTTTTATGGAAAAAAAATAGAAAAAGGAAGTCATGATTTCATTAAGTAAACAACAAAAATAAATTTTAACTTTAACTTTCTTGAATAGCATGATCAGTGTAATGGAGTTTAGGACAAAGAATAGCTAACAGTCTTCAAAATTTTTATTCATATGTCCAAAAAGATGTATGAAAAGTTTAAAAATGCTGTAATAGGACTTCTTTTGTGTGGTTTCCAACTTAACTTTAAAAATAATTCACAAAATAGGACACCAAAATATTTTGAGAAATAGCCTCTGCGCTGAAATTCAGGTATAACCTTCTTCGGCTGAATTTTGAAGGTTAATAATATTTTAATAAAGTTCTAGTAAACTCACTTAAAAATTAGATTAATGCTTGATAATCATCTTTCTTATTCATCTGTCTCCCCCAAGAGTTGAAGGGCTTTGCAGATTTGAGACACAATTTTTCACAATCCTTCTGAAAAAAATAGAAAATTATATAATGTTTTATATAGGTTCTCAGATTCTGTGAAATTTCAAGTTTCAGAGAAATACCAAATGTAATTTACCACAGTTTAGCTGCTTTTTTTAGCTGTACATGACCAGTAGTCATGTACGGATGTGAGAGTTGGACTATAAAGAAAGTTGAGCGCTGAAGAATTGATGCTTTTGAAGTGTGGTGTTGGAGAAGACTCTTGAGAGTCCCTTGGACTGCAAGGAGATCCAACCAGTCCATCCTAAAGGAAATCAGTCCAAATGTTCATTGGAAGGACTGATGTTGTAGCTGGAACTCCAATAATTTGGCCACCTGATATGAAGAACTGACTCATTGGAAAAGACCCTGATGCTGGGAAAGATTGAAGGCAAGAGGAGAAGGGGACGACAGAGAATGAGATGGTTGGATGGTATCACCAACTCAGTGGACATGGGTTTGAGTAAACTCCGGGAGTTGGTGATGGACAGGGAGACCTGGCGTGCTGCAGTCAATGGGGTTGCAAAGAGTCGGACACGACTGAGTGACTGAACTGAACTGAACTGAGCCGTTTTTAGTATTTTTAGCCAATATATGGTCCCAGCACTATAAGACTATGATTCTGGAACATCTAGGGACATATCTAAGTGAGCTCATGATTTCTTCTGAATGAAAGTGGATCTCGGAACCCCTCCTTCAGGCTTTTCCTGCTGTGAGGGAATCAGCTGGTGTTATCAACCACGCTAAAGAACATTGTGATAGAATGTGGATAAAGAAAGACACATATGCCAACTCCTACTCTGTAGTTTTTCTACTGTCTAATGTGAGGGGCAGGATGGGCCAAGTGTGATGTGTTACCACTCCCCAAACAGAAAGAGCAATTTTTTTTCTGCCCAGCACACCACTGCTGTTCTGGAATACAGATTTCACCTATGTCCCATTTCTTAGGCAAGAAAATAGCGGGTCCAATGTAGAGTCACTGGTGGCCAGTGTTTCTAAAAATCTAAGACCCTTTGTTTCAGCCCTGAGTAGCGGTTTTGCATCCCCCCAGGCAGCTGTGCATTCATGGGAATCCATGGAAGTCATTTGTTGGGAAGGAATTCCCTGATTGGGCTCGGATCATGATTCAGCTATTTTTAGGGTTTCAGCTGGTGTCCTACCAAGTTCCACATGATCTAGGCTTCACGTCCTTCTATTGAAATAATTTGGGAGATGAATATTAGGTAGAATTTCAATCTCTGCATCTATCATTATTGCTGCTTTAAAATAAACAAGTTCTTAGAATTCATTCCACCCAGCCAGAGAAAATCTGGTTGCTGCCTCAGGTTTGAGTAGCTTAGGAAATTATGGGAAAAATCAGCTACAGTGAATTGAGAATCTTGGGCCTCTATCACCACTTTGTGAGTGAGTCAAGGGAGGAGCCTCACTTGGGAGAGACTTGCCAAGTAGTTTTCACACTGGTCTCTGCTGAGCATCGCTGTAAAAAATGAGGGATTGTGAGATATAGTAGAGCGGGTCACAGCCTCTATATGCCCTGGGGTGCTGGTTAAGATTTAAACTCTTAGACTCCACCCAGATCTTCTGATAAGACTCTTCAGGAGTTAGATCCAATAACCTGCATATTTTATGAACTCTTCAGTTCAGTCGCTCAGTCCTGTCTGACTCTTTGCGACCCCATGAATCGCAGCACGCCAGGCCTCCCTGTCCATCACCAACTCCCTCATACACATGCAAAAGCTTGAGAACCACTGCTGACTAGGAGTTCATAGATTTAAGAGCCGGAAATTGGGGTTCTGGGCTGCCCCACCCCTATTTCACATTCATCTACTTTAAACATTGTAAGAAACACTTCTGTGGCCAAAAATTTTTAAAGTTAGAAGCAACTATTTCAGCATGAACTTCTGAAAAAGACTTTCTCATGGCTTATCTTCACTGATGATTTCTTTCTAGTGAGAACAAGAATGAATGCATTAAAAAGTGATTTTGTCCAGATAACTTCAGGATATAGAAAGCCATTTACTTTGTCTACCAAGAGGACCCAATTCTGCATCTCCAGCTGCAACTGATCTGTAAGATTTGGAAGACTCCCAGGAGTGTTGACCGGGGTATCTGGGATTAATGGTTGACCCCCATTACACATCCAGAACCCTACTCCCCCATCTACTTCTCAGATTTGGCCTTCAGCCAAAGAGCTCCTCATTGCAAAGTTTAAGAATGTGACATATACAAACATGATCACAGAATGCATTCCATATGCTGGCTTTTGGGTCACACAGAATGGAGATGTTAAGAATATGTTAATATGGTTGCTTTTAAGACAATTTTGTATTGTGGTTTTTGCTTTCCTAAATGCCTGAAGTCTTTCTTATTGTGCCAAATTTAGCAAGAAATCTAGAAAATGAAAGGCGGTAGTGGAACTAAAACATTCAAATTTTAACTCTATAATATACCATTGAGTTTCACATATTATAAAAACTTAATATGATTCAGATAAGTCTGGTAGTGTCAAAACCTTCAAATCCATAAAATACAGTACGTAGTAAGTAACTCAGATGTTTATTAAGCATCTACTATATACAAAGCTCCATTCTATGTATTTTGTAAGAACTACAAAGGGAATAATATATTGATTCAGGCCTTCAAGGAGTGTACAGTTGAACTGGGTATAAAGGAGAGGAGTAATGCTCATATAAGCCTGTAGTGAATGCAAGGATTAGAGCTCTCTTATTATATATGAGAGAAGGAAAAGTCTGAGTACTTCTTTTAAGCTGTTTTACTGTCACAAAGGTGAGGTATATTTTAAAAATATGGTACATTTTGCCATGGATTCCTTGCTATATTTGTGTATGTATGTGTGTGCCTTCTTAGTATTTGTTTCTGTGATTTGATTATAATGTGTATAGTTACATATTTTTAAAACTTTAATCTTTGAATGTATTGATCTTTCAGATAAGATAATTTGAATGTTTTGGCAGTAACAGAAAATTTTTAGCCATTTTCAATTTGAATATTGCCTCTTCTCCATTCTCTTTATTGCATCCCTCATAAAACCTGGTTGTGATTTGCAAATACTGAAATTCAACCTATACTACAAGATTCTTAATGTCTTTCTAATTTTTTGCACTTCGTTTTCTATGTTACATTCCTGGTAATTTCTGCCTAACCATTCTTTATTTCAGTAAATCAAGTCTTAAACTGTGCCTGTTGTATAGCCTGATTATTGAGCTTTGACTTTGAATCACTGTATTTTTGTTTTGGGCATTCTTTCGGGTTCTTTTTTGAATGTTCTTGGTTGCTTTTATAATCTCTCATTCATGATGTGTTTTGTTGATGTGTTTGTTGCAATATTTTCTATGGACTCATGTTCCTTGAAACTTTACTTGTAGTAAATTTTGAGGCCTAAGTTGAAAGTAATTTCCTTCAATGATAATATACATTTACTTCTACCTGGCACAGCAGGGACTGTTTTAAAATCAGTTCCAGATTTGAAGGAGTGTGAATTTGGGTTGAAAATTCCCATGAAAATTATATTACACTATGAATTCTCAGGAGACATATTTTCCCCTTCAACCCAGCTCCACAGTTGAGAGAAACTAGCACTTTTTAATGGTCTCTACTGAGGGTTCTTAGCTTTGTCTGATGTCCTAGGAACATCAGGAAAACTCATGGGTTTTCCTTTCAGACTTCTGCTTTGGTTGAGCGTGAGGATTTGTCGTATGCCTCACACTTTGTACAGTTGTCAAAAACAGGAGCTCAAAGTAATCAAGATTTAAAAGATTCCCCCAGAGCAAAAACCAGATTCAGTGCTTAGTTACCTATATATATATATTTCTCCTTTTAATTAACTTTTACCCTCCACTGATTGTCTTTTCTTGCTTGTTCATGGATGTATTTTTAAAGAGTTTTTTATTATTATTATTTTTTTATATATAAATAAGAAAAAGCAGGGTCTATCTTTGTTGTGTTCAGTGGAAGAGCAGATCATGCTATCTTTCCTAAATTATGTCCAGAAACAGCAGCCCATAAACTTCTCAAGAACTGAGCTTCAGTCTCTAATTACTTCCCACAGACACTTCAATTCTTGTCTCTGTAAGCCACGCAGTAAGAGCGTGGTACTGGGGGCAGTTACAGTGCAGAGCAGTGGGGGTGCTGCTGCCTTTCTGATAGAAAGGTGAGGCTTGCACCTCCGCTGTAGCAGCAGGACTGCACAGGCCCTACATTCCTCTGCTCACCCAGGTCAACGGGATGTTTTGGGAGTTCCTCATACCGCCAAACATTGCTGGCACCACTGAAGTTTCTCACCTAATACTAATTGTATGACCAATTTTGAAGAAAATATTAACTTGAAGTTGAATGAGTATATCTGTGTTTATAGGAATAATCTAGTGAGTTTTCTGAGAGTAGATTTCTCTGTTCTGATGCCATGACAAAATACCAACTGGCTTAAACAGAAATGTATTTTCTCATAGTTCTGGAGGCTGGAAGTCACAATCAAGGTCTGGCAGGGTTGGGAGCTCTTTCCTGTTTTCAGGTGGCTGCCATCTTGTGTGTGCTCACATGATCTTTCCTAGATGCAAGCTTACTGGGAGAGAGAGACCGACATATACATACATGCAGAGCGGGGGGTGGGGGTGGTCTCTCAGTCTCTTTGTATAAGGCCACTGAACCTATCTAATCCAATTGGATTAGGGCCCCACTCTTATGACCTCATTTAACCTTAATTACTTCCTTAGCCAAATATGTCACTCTAGGGAGTTAGGGCTTCAGCATATGAATTGAGAGGGGAATACATTCAGTCCATAATAGAGCATCTCTTATGAACTCACTTATATGAATGACAGATATAAGGGGACTATTACAGGTTACAACCCAAGGCTGAACAGGTTACAACTGACAGCCAGTTTTAGCCCTTGGAGGGCTTTCCCCTCATGTTTACCTGCCTGATGATACGTTCAATCTGTTTTTCAAAGCAGGATGTTCACATCTCAAAGGGGAATGGACAATCCATTAGGAGAAAGAGTACAATTTTAGAGCCCTGTTCACAATTTATTTTTGTGTTTTATGTACATATGGAATTTTACTACACTTGTAATTTATATAATCATAAATGTACTCATATCAAGGAATAGTTTAGAATAATTACTGAGTGGTATGGAGCCGTAAAGGCTTAGGAGTCACTTGTAAGGAAGGAAGATGGCCCTTTTCAAGGTATTCAGTTCAGTTCAGTTCAGTCGCTCAGTCGTGTCCGACTCTCTGCGACCCCATGAAGCACAGCACGCCAGGCCTCCCTGTCCATCACCAACTCCTGGAGTTCACTCAAACTAATGTCCATCGAGTCGGTGATGCCATCCAGCCATCTCATCCTCTGTTGTCCCCATCTCCTCCTGCCCCCAATCCCTCTCAGCATCAGGGTCTTTTCCAATGAGTCAGCTCTTTGCATGAGGTGGCCAAAGTATTGGAGTATAGGAATCCATGAACACAGTTAAGATATAAACCTTGCTAACAAGAATAGATCACAAGAAATAATCATCAAAGATGTAAAGACTGTCGATAGAAGGGATAGAAAGGATAAACCATGTCACCCCAACATAGGAGGAAAAGAAAAATGAAAAGGAACAAAGTATTATTATTTCTCAGTAGCTTTTAACTGTCTCTGCCATGTTTGATCTACTTGTTTTTAATAATCCCTTGGTGGTGTGATTCCAGTTAACCACAAATGGTAATCATGTAAGTGTTTGCCCTCACAAAGTACCACGATTTCTTACAGAGGGCTCTGAGCTGCTGACAGAATTTATCTGAACCATCTCTGTTTTCTTCATAGAAAAAAATAGTATTTGGCCTTGACCCAAACATCCTCTCTGCTGCTTGATTGGAGAATTGAAAAGCAGAGTGAACTGCACTTCCCTGATACTCTTGAGGTGCAGGAAAACCCATTAAATTGTTTTCTTTGAGAAGGTATTTTAAAACTTGATGTGTTGCATTCCCTTCTGAAAATGGAAAAACTAGTCAGGGAATTGGCTACCCTGCTGTAATAGGTGAGGAATCCTATCATCTGTGGGCTTATAAAGAGGCCTGGAGCTTTGGTCTTTTCCTCTCTAGCCTCCAAGAAGATATAGAATTTTATGTACAACCCCCAAATTGCCTGAAAATCAGAGTGGCCACTTCCACTTAGATTCCACAGTCAGCGTTTGTCTCTTGGAGGCAAAAACACAGGCATCAATGCACAAAGAACAAATGCCCTTGTTGGCACCAGGCATTTGCAGAAAATCTGGGCTGGATAAAGGGGAGGGGAAGATTTTCTGTCTCTCATGGTACCACAGAGAGTCAGTGTGCATGTTCGGGCCAGCGTGGAGACAGGATGCGTGTAACTCTGTGAGTTTATTCTCTGCTAGGTGTTGAAGGTTGCAGAAATGAATAAAACAACTTCCCTTCTAAGAATAATTCACACACAGTATAGGGCTCAGTAATTTGCCTAAAATTTTATGCCAAATTATATGTGCTTTTGGATATAAGCAGTTGTTTTTCCTGGGGAGGTAACTTCATAGATTGCAAAAAGGTCTGTGACTCCCCAAAATGTTAAGAATGATTGTTCTACACAAATGTTTTTTTTTTTTTTTGCGGGGGGGCGTCTTTTCATCAAAAGGGATGTTAGTGCTTAGAATTAGGTAGAAGTATTCGGGGCACACAGAGGAACACATATAGAGCTGGCAGCACCTCTTCGGAGGTCATGCCTTCTAACTCCTACTCTGCTGCTGAGGGGCCTGATAAAACACTTCTAGGAAGCTGGAGCTAAAAGTGTTGGTTGGTGGCAGTAGTGGTGGGAGATTCTATTTTTTTAAGGACTTCTAGGCTTTTATCTTTTTTTTTTTTTATATTCACATGGATGATGAAAAAATTTCTCATCAAAATAAAAATTTGCTAGATCTCAGCATAAGCACTTTGAATAGAAGGAGATGTTTTCATTATAATATTTTTTAAACTTTTCTTTTACTATATATCTTCAAGGAGTTCAAATCTACAATAAGAATAATGTGTGTGGCAGAGTATTGATTAGTGAGAAGCTATCATTTTAGTGGTTAAGGGCACAGACTAAGGGGCCAGACTGCCTGGGTTCAAGTCCCAGCTCCTCCAAGTTGTCACTGAAAGTGGAAGTGTTAGTTGCTCAGTCGTGTCTGACTCTTTGCGACCCATGGACTTGTAGCTCACCAGGCTCCTCTGTCCACGAAATTTCCCAGGCAAGAATACTGGAGTGGGTTGCCATTTCCTCCTCCAGGGGATTTTTTGAACCCAGGGATCAAACCCCAATCCCCTGCTTTGCAGATTCTTTACTGTCTGAGCCACCTGGGAAGCCCAACTTGTCACTACCTAACATCCATTTCCTCATCTGTAAACTGGAAATAAAAATATCTGCTTCATTGAGTGGTAGTGATTTGATGAGTTAATGTATGTAAAGACTTTAGAGCAGTGCCTGACTGATTGTAAATGCTACCTTAGTGTTTGCTTACATTCTTAATGACACCCACCCCAAGCCCCCTAAACCCTACCCCTGTTCCCCATTCAGTAACTAGATGGTGGTAGGTGATCACTGTTATAGGGAAATGATGTGAAAGGAAAGAGGAAAAAGTCTCCTTGTGAGTTTCAAAAGAACAGGCTTTGAGGAAATGGAAACAGGACAAAGGTAATAGACTGTGGACTCAGGCGAGTAGTTGGAAGTGTTCTCTCCTCCACCTCCCCACACACTGGCTAGAAAAGGATGCTGCAGATTGGAGGGAGAGTGAATTGAAATGAGGGTTATGAGAGCTTAGATGCTAGTAGATCCCTAAAAAAGGAGGCCATGAACTCTGGTTCCATGTCAGGTGTGAGGGATGCTGGAACCTAAAACCAACCCCACAGAAAGAGAACAACAGAGTGAACCCACGTCCTATTTCTTTAAGGTTCTGGGGAAGTAACAATGACTGTATAGTGTGACTTGGCAGATGTGGCCTTGTTACTGAGCCCAGTTCATTCTGCACACTGCCCAACAGACCAATAAATTGAAAGACAAGTTGTTAGAACAAGGAATAATGATTTTCATGGAAAAGCTAGCACACCAAGAGGATGGCAGGCTAGCATCTCAGAGAACCATTTACTCTCAGTCCCAAATTGGGATCCTTTTATACAGAAGAGAAGGAAGGGGAGGGGCTCAATGTGGCATTGACCAATGGCTGACTAATGGTCACTGGTTGACAGTTGCTCTCTAACCGTCACTTGCTTGGGGGAGGGGCCCACTGAGGCACCAACCAATAGGTGAGCAGGACCACTAACGGTTGCTGGTTGACAGTTTCTCCCTAATCGGCTGCTGGCTTGTGGCGGGGCGGGGCGGGGGGCGGGGCAGGGGGGACGGGGTGGGGGAGTGGGGGTGGGTGGGGCTTCTGACCGAGGCTGCTACGGCTGGGAGCCTTCCCTGCTGCTATTACAGCCTTCCAGAGTTCTCCAGGCTCCATTACAACCCCAGCATGGTTTCTTGGTTTCCAAGCATGGCAGAAAGGACAGAAATGAGGAAGCCTCAGCGACCATGGGGGGAGACTGTATTAGATGAGATGGGGCTTCCCAACAGGAACCAGGATGAAAAGAAGGCGCTGAGGATGAAGACCAGGTCCGCCCTCACCTGGACACCACCTTAACCCTCCTAGGTGCTCAGATGCTACACTATAGAAAAGGGAAAGGAGGGGAGACTGACTTCACATTCTTAGGGAAAAAATGGGACTTGAAATAGAAATTAAATCGAGTTGTGAAAAGTTCAAGATACCTGTTCTGCACGTTTGTATTTTCAGACAGAGATTCGTACCTGCTCTACCTAGTTCCTTCCTGACTCAGTTATTGCCCTCATTCGGGGAAAGTGAACTAAGTTTTGGTTCGAAAGCTTCAGCTCACAGCTGGCAATATCTGAGTCACCAGGGTGTGTCTCCCACTGCCTGTCAAGGTTGCGTAATGATGACAAGAACTGGGAACTTGGGAGTAGCGCACCCCCTGAGATGACAATCACAGCACGTCAGGCAGGGGGTAGGGGTATCTGAGAAGCAGGTGCTGGGACCTCTCCATTGAGAGGGATGGGAAGCGGAGCGTGGCTCAGAAGGCTGGACCTCTGTTCAAGGCAGGGACTGTGGGAACGTCCATTTTTGTAAGATGGGAGTCCTGCGATCCTAGCTTCCTGTTCTGTCCCAGCCGGGATTCTCTGCATAAGCATTAATACATGTCTACTGGCATCATGTGGGATGCAGGGAGCATTCCTGGGTGAATGGGACAGAGTCTTTGCCTCCGGAGTGCCTGTCTGTAGTAGGGGCGGGGTAGGTGCACAGCTGTTAGTGGGCCTCTGTTAGTGTTCCTGCTCAGCCATTGGTCCTCCTGGCAGTGGACCCCTCCCCCAAGCAAGCGACCGTTAGTGAGAGACCGTTAGGGAGCAACTGTCAGTGAGTGACCGTTAACAGTCCTGCTCAG
This sequence comes from Bison bison bison, assembly GCF_000754665.1. Classification (NCBI taxonomy): domain Eukaryota; kingdom Metazoa; phylum Chordata; class Mammalia; order Artiodactyla; family Bovidae; genus Bison; species Bison bison. Next base: position 9,918,580 of record NW_011494677.1, on the reverse strand, counting down.
CCATTGGTCAGTGTTACAGTGGGACCCTCCCCTAAGTTAGCGACCTTCGGGAGCAGCTGTCAAGAAGCAACCCTTAGGAGTCATGCTTCAGCCACTGGTTGGCATCGCCCTGGGCCACTCCTCCTCCCCCTCCTCTATATAAAAGGAACTGAATTTTGGATTGAGGCAAGACGGGTTTTTGAGACACTAGCCTGCTGTCTTATGGGTCTGCTAGCTTTCCCCTTGCCCCAACAACTCCTCTCCTGATTTACTGGCCTGTTATGCAATGAGCAGAATGATTTTGGGCTGGGTAACACATTTCCCGCTCCCAAAGAGATCCTTCCCGTGTTTAGTAGGCAGCAGATAAGATGGGAATACAAGGGGAGGAGAGTTCCTCTGATATGAGCGCTCCAGAGGAATTCCTAGCAAGCAGGGCTCCTACACTGGGTCTTGGGAGGATAAATGGGTGTTCATGAAGGAGACAGAGATGCTGGGGACACAGGCTGATCACAGATGTGCAGGTAAGGAGCAGCAGAGGACACAAAGCAGAAAGCTCTGCAGCATCTCTGGGCTGTAGGGAGACAAGGGGTGGGAGATGGAAGTTTGGGTCAAGTCACAGACAGCCTTGGATGCTATGATCAGGAATTTAGCCTCCATTCTAGAGCCCATGAGTAGCCGCTAACAGGTTTCTAGGTAGATAGTCCAATAACCAGGTTTATATTTCACAAAGATATGTCTGGCAGCATTTGGAGGGAAAATGGGAAAGGACTGGAGGGGTGGCCAGAATGTTAATGAAGATTGTTCACTAACCAGTTCCATTCACCAACCAGTTCCAGCAAGTCCCCACATTGAACTATAGACTCCATAGGCCCATCCATTAAGTCTTGCTTGTAAAGGGAAGTTCCAAAGGAGGTTTCTGACTAAATGGAAACAGTAGAGGATCAGACACAGGAAAGCTGAGGGCTGGTACTTAGGCTGGTTTCTAATGAGTTAGAAGAGCAGCAGACAACTCTGCCTGTACCCATCCTGGCAACCTCAAGTTCCAGATTCCTCCGCTTGTCTGACCTTACAGCCAGATGGAGTTTCCAGCACCAGCCCCTCTAGCCATCCTGTCCAGCTGCACTGGACTCAGGGTGGTGATGCTATTCTTGGAAGAAGGAAGCAGGCCATCCTGCCAGTGATTGCACTAGTCCCTCAGTCCAATGGGGTCAGCAAGTGTCACCATACCTTCCACAGCTCTCACTTAAGCCCAAAGCAGGGTATGATGCTTCCATCAGCCTTGGAACTTCTATCGGACTCGTACTTTGTCAAAACTGCATTTTCATAATTACCATTGTGTCCAGGACTTCCAGGGATTGCAGTAACTCCATATCGCCTCTTGCTAAATCATTTGGCTGCATTTCAGAAATAGTGTTCTCAGTTCCAACTGGCTTCAGTCTGCCGCTCTCAATTAATTATTCATGCCTGTGGCTCAGATTTTCACATCCTCATAGCCTTTGGTGGCCCAGCGATCTTGGCTGGGAAATGGAGAAGTGGGAAAGGAGGGCCAGAACATACAAAGTAGGGCGAATGGGAAATGACCAAAAAAAAAAAAGTATGTGGAGGGGTGGGGTGGGGGTGCACAAGGCAGTGGGCAGATCTTTGGAGGATGGGAAGCGGGGATGGATGGGTTAAATGGGAGCAAGTGGGAAAGAAAACTCTGAGAGGCAAGAGAACAGAACAGAGAGAAGTGTGGGGCTGTCCTGGAAAAGGAAATTGTGTAACTTGATTGCAAGATCAAAATGCAGCTTTTGCTACTGATTAAATTAGTTTATCTCTGCAGCACAGCGCTGGGCTGCAAAAGAGATGTCGTAGCTGGAGGTGAACAGGGAAATGAGCTCCCCGTGCGTAGTTCCCTGCAGCTTCAGTGCTGTCCTGCAGTTTTCTTAGAAACCACAATGATTCCCTTTAAACAATGGATCCTTCCCCTCCTCCCTCCAACTCTTCCCTTACTCTTTAGGTCGGCTAGTTCAATTAATGACATTGACTGTTTTCACAGATCCTATAGGAGCTTTGGCACTGGTGTCATATGAATATGGAAAGTTCCATTGGACAGAGAATGACTGGGCAGTGTGGACTGCTGAGGAGAGAGAGCTGACCCAACAGACACTTGATCTGACCGGAGCAAGTCCTGTAGAGCCTGCACTGGAGAGCCCTTGGCAATCCCCCAGCCACTACCCTGGCTGCACCTAGACGCACCTGGGAGCTTAAAAGAAAATAATCGTGTCTGGGTTCCATCCTTAAAGGTTTAATTCAAGTTGTCTGGGGTAAGGCCCTTTATCATTATTAAAAACAAGAAAATCAAATGAGGCTACTATGTGGCCAGAGTGGAAGATCCCTGACTTAGTTCAAGCTTTTCATTTCATAGATAAAAAACTGGGGCTCCTGAAGTCAATGTCGGGTGCCCTGATTTTTCACAGTTGAGGAGTCATGGTTCTCCTGCCCTCCTAGGTCAGTGCTGGCTCTGCCAGCCTAGAGGCATTTCAGCACGAGCACCTTCTTGGGGACTCCTGAGCCTTCCTATGAAGAGGTGACTGAGTACTTACTCCCTAACATGTCCGTCTGGGGCTTAGCACCCTCTAGAGAGGTTCCTTCCAGCCTGCTGAATATTTTATAAGCATCTGAAGAGATTCAACACAGTAAATAACTCCTGTGCAGGAACACATTGGACGTCCCCCATCCACACACACACCCCCACACTTGTGTACAAGCACACACAGACTTAGTCTTTCCTCATTTCTGTTTGAAAGCAGGTGACCTTTTCTCTGAACTGCAGTCACTGCCAACAATAAAAAAACATGGAGGGAAAAAGGTAAACAAAGGGAGTTCTGCTGATGTTCCATTCCAGAAGCATTTTGTTTGATCCTGGGTGGAGGGGGGCATTTCTTAGATACCTTGGGACTCCATACACATTTGACTGAACAAGGGGTGCTGGGGATGGTAAAAGTGAACACTGAGGTGGAAAAATCAGACTTTTGCATGTCTCTCTTTACAGGAAAAACCCAGGTTATCAACAGTTCATGGAATTTCAAATACAGAACACACTGTATAGTTTTTTCTTTTTAACAACAATGCCAAATGTTTTTTTCCTTTTTCTATTCTTTTTGTAAAATAAAAACAATAGCTCTGCTGCCCCCTAATACTCAAGACAAATATCCTCTGGTAGATTACAAATAAGAGAAATCAATTTTATTTCATACAAGACTGCATTTCATTTTGGAAGATCTTTTGGTCACATTTAAGTGCAAGAGGAAGAGATAACAGATGAAATAGCTTCGTGTAGAAACAGAACATTCTTGAACATTTGTTCTAATTCATTCCCAAGTCCAACTGAGCATGATGCAGAATAATGGCTTTCACAACAATGACTCAGACAATCCCCTCCCCCTGCTTCCAAGAATGTTTCCAGTTACATCCAAAACCTTAGATGATGAGGAATGAAAATAGCATCTTATTACACACCTGTCATTGGCTCTTGGGAGAAATATCTTCCCCAAATGCTGCAATGGGAGACTTAATTTATACACATCACAAATTCATATTCATGTGTGCTCCATTAAAGCTTTATTATGTTTACAAATCTTCTGATGAGTGAGAAATCAATAATCTGAGGAATTGTGGATGTAGAAATAGAAGAAAAATAGAGTTTACCATGCATGACAGTAAGTGCCAGCCCACTGATACAATGTTTGGGGTCTGAAACAATGATGAATGTCAAGTTACCTCAGGATAAATTTTCCAACTATTTATCTTAAAAAGTTAAATTACAGATATGTTGTGGAGATTCTTCTGTAAGAAGTTATTAATTTCAGTGGTCAATTTCAATACTGTTTCCGGAAATTTTTCAGGTAGAACTCTTTCTGAAGTTCTTTGGGAAAGAACAGCTAAATGTCACCGATGACCACAGACCTCCCTGGGGCCTCAAAATCAGTGCAAGAGATGAAACGGCACCTGCAGGCTGAACAGGTAACGTTATACAAAGGCATGCCATTCTGTCTCATCATTATGCTTTCTATCATTACAACCACTATTATTCAGAAGTTTGAGAGTTTTTTTGAAAAAATATTCTGTTTTCAGAGGCTAGGAACTCTTGGCATACATCTTTGATCTCTGATGACCCTTTATTTGTGTTTTTAGTGTATTGTTAAAATTGTCTTTTGAGGAATGTCGTGGTTTTCTTCTGTACATTTTTTTGGTGGGTGAGACGTCTATTCAGATACAATTCCTAATGGGTTTCTCAGTTTTCAAAAGACCCATGAACTTGAATCAGCACTGTAGAGTTTCTGCATTTCCATTTCTTGCCTCGAAGTCTAACCTTGTGTGTTTTTCCACCTGCTGTGGTTCATCAGACTTCTTCCTACTTGAATCACTCAAGCTAAGGGGCTGGTGGATGGTCCAAACCCTACAGTTACTCTACTTCATGGTTCTAGACCCAGTGATTATTTCAGCAGGTGGATACGTGACCCAAGCTGGCTCAATTTAGAGCTTGTCTATGGATTTTCTAAATTTGAAGTGGAGAGCATGTTCTCTCTTTCTTGTTGCCTCACAGGCTCTGAAGTGCCTAGAACTGTGCCTGATATAGGTTAAGCGTCTCTTCTCATTATTGTTAACAGGGTGTGCCTTTGGGGCTGCTGGTAGCCATGGCCCTCTTCACATGAAGGAACCTGGAAGAATGAGGGCAAACAGAACAAAAGCTGAGGCGAAAGGTGGAGCGAGAAATCTGGTACAATTCACACAAATCCATCCTTTTTTATGGTTTGGTTCCATGAGCCAATACATTTCTTTTTCTTGTTTGAGTTGGGATTCTGCCATTTGTAATAAAAAGTTCTGATGATGAACACGACTTGGTGTTATTTAGCAGATGCTTGGAAGTTTGGACTAGAAAAAAAGTAAAGATTGAGGCAGGCATTTCTAGTAGTACAGACTCAGGGACTAAGACAGAAAATGCAGGCAGACAGGTTTGAGGGATGGTCATGAACTTAACTTTGGATGTATTAAGTTTGAAGATCTTTGAATTTTGCCACGTGGAGCTGCCCATTAGGTGTTTAGAAATAAGGATAGAAAGCTCAGGAGAGAGTTCAGAGGTGGGGATGTAGATATGTGGTCAACAGAATGGAGCTGAAACTGGAGCCCATGACCCTGAATGGGTCTAGTGAATGAGTGAGTGAAGTCGCTCAGTCGTGTCTGACTCTTTGTGTCCCCATGGACTATAGCCCACCATGCTCCTCCATCCATGGGATTTTCCAGGCAAGAGTACTGGAGTGGGGTGCCATTTCCTTCTCCAGAGGATCTTCCCAACCCAGGGATTGAACCTGGGTCTCATTGTAGGCAGATGCTTTACTGTCTGAGCCACCAGGGAAGTCCGAATGGGTCCAGAGCAGGACTGAAAGAGGCACGGGAGAAGGAACAGACAATGGGAGGTGATGTGGTCCAGTGAGAGGACAGGAGAGATGTCAAAGAGGATAATCCTAACAACACCCTTACATGATGCCAAGAGGCTTGGATGGGTGAAAACTCAGAAAAGGCATCACAGGCTATCAGGAGCTTATTGGTGCCACTTGAGAGAAAATTTCAGTTTAGTAGGAGCACAGGATTGAGAAATGGATGGGAGAAGGTCATGGGAGAGGTCAGAAGAGGGAAAGGTGTGGGCATTCCATAGTTTCAGGGTAGTCAGATCACTTCTTTTTTTCTTAAGAGTAATTGTGATTTAAGCACATCTACAGGTTGAAGAGAAATCAAAGGGCAGAAAAAATACATCAGATGGGTACAAATGGAAAAAGCACATTAAAAGAGGAAGGGGTAGAGGGTAAAAGAAGAAGTCTCAGAGAGGAAAAACTGTATTTCTTTATTTAAGACGTCAGGGCAAGAGAAAAAGATCACAATGAGCTTGGAAGAATTTAAGATAGGAGGTGAATGCTAGGTAGAACTCCATCCCAGGATGTTGAAGCCAAGAAGGTGGATGACAAGGTCATGGCTACTTGATTGGTGGGTGAAGGAACTTCAGTGTGGACAGAATTTAGAACCACTACAAGAAATTAATTGAGTTTATTATAATAATTTTAGGGTATCACTGAGATTAGAAAGAATAATTTGGCAGTGTATTGTATTCAGTCAATTTCCACTAGCAGCCCAAGATAAGGAATGGCAAAAACCAAAGATGCATTTGCCTAGTTCAATGGAAAGTTAAGGAACAAGGAAATCTAGGATGCCAGGGGCCTTGCTGAGTGAAGAGAGCAGGTTTGTCTCGCTTACTAGCTTGCTGTCAGGGACTTGTCTTACTATGGATGCCGTGCAGCACAGTATCCGGCACCTAAGGGAGATGCAATAAAGATTTATGCCATTGAATAAAAAGGCACTCGTTAACTTTTATGCTGCACTCTTTCATCTAGTTGCAGCTCCGAAACACAGGAATCACCTTCCTTTCTTCTCCACATTTGTTCTGGCAGTTTAATTAGAAAGAAC
>NW_011494677.1:9888780-9912000 GCF_000754665.1 Bison bison bison | reverse complement strand
CTGGAGAATCCCAGGGATGGGGGAGCCTGACAAGATGTTTCTGGAATCATCCCTGTGGAAAGAGAGGGTGGTGATGGGGCTATGAGAAAAATGGGAAGTAGAAATTTGAGAAAAATAAATGAATGTATTTGCATTCCTATTGTGAGGAAGGAACTGGGTGTGACTGTGTGTGTTCCAAGCACAAGTACTGATGGTTTGAGATGAGGCAGTATGTGAGTCACACAGCAGGGGAGGTTTTATAAAGAAATTGATGAGCAAGGCGATCTGGGCAGGATATAGGGTGACCAGTTATCCCAGTTGCCCAGGATGAAAGGTGACTGCGAGACTTTTTGTACTAAAATGGGAAAGTTCCAGAGTGATCAGGATATTTGGTCAGCCTACTGTGTGCAGAGAAACATGAAAAAATATATTAAATATCCATTTCTCTTTAAAATAGAGTAGTTTCAGAATTTCTGGAGAAGTCACTCTAGGGAACCCCCCTGAGAAGGAACATTTGATTTGTATCGGCAGACTAAAGAGTGTTAACTCCATGAACTGAACATGTTTCTAAATTGGGCTTCCTGAAGATTCCTAAAACTTCCAAGTAATTGATCTGAAGCTAAAAGTGTAAGCTGGGCCTTTATGATGACCTTAGATAAACTGTCTTATTGCCTCATTTTAAAACATAGTATTTTTTATTAGAACCTGAAAGTGTCATTTAAGGTTACTCACCAGCTTTCTTGCAGTACAGTTTGCAGGAGACTGGGGGAAAGAATAGATTCTTTTTTCTTCTCCACCCTCGCCTGCCTAGCTGAAGAAACACCATGCTGTCTCCAATGTTAAGCAGCAGGTGAGATGCTTGCCTGTTTCAAAGGCCAAACAAAACATAAACCAGATGGGACCTGCTTTGGTGCTGATCTGAACCAAGAGCTGAATAAAATGAATAAACACACCAAGAACACTCTAGACAACTCCCAACAGAGAAGAAACACACAGATGACAGAAACATAATTGTCTTTAATTTGCAAATTGATTTTGGATCCTAAGAATCTGGAATGAATGGGGTTTTTTCTTGGGTCTTACCTTTAGTCAGTGATTTCAGCAACGTTAACGACTGTATGGTGGTAGCAGTAGGTGAATGGGTACGAGGAACAAGTGTGCTCAGAACTTCTCTTGAGGGAGCAGAACCTACAGAGGACAACTGAGGAGGTAGTGGTGGGAAAAACAACACAAAAGCTTTGGACAAAGGAAAATGTAGAAACTCCCAGCATTCCAAGTTGATTGATACTCTCACGCACAAATGCTATGAATGACTTACTGCTTCATTCAAATTCTTGCTCCAAATCAGTGGGTCTCAGGCTTGGCTGCACATTGAAATTACCTGGGGAGCCTTAAAATACCTGATCCCTGGGTCCAATCCCAGCCTTGGTGCTGGACTGCATCTGTGTAACCAAGATTGATAGCCCCTATGCTGTCAATCAGGAAATCAGGAGAAAAGGCCCAGGCCAGTAGTTTCCAAATTGTATGTGCCTAAGAATGGCCTGGAGGGATTGGTAAAATCTCCTGGAGCTCATCTTCAGAGAATTCAGTAGGTCAGCGTGGGGCCTGGAGATTATGCATTTCTAACAAGCTCCCCAGTGCTGCTGCTGCTTCTGGGCCAAGGATCGCACTGTGAGGACTGCTGGCCTGAGTGGATCTTCTGTTACTATGTCTGGAGACAACTAAACCATTCATAATTCCTTGCGGTACCCCTGAGAGTTCTGTGGGCCCTCATTTAAGTGTGTTTAGAGGGCACATCTGAATTGATTTGCCCCATTCCCTCCAGCCAATGGGAGGAAGCTCCTCCTTTTTCAAGCCTGGAAGTGTAAGGGCTTTGTTCTTTGCTGACCTTGTTGATTTTAGGGGAAGCCATAAAAGGTTGGCATGAAGGGATGATGAGACACATCATCATGGATGTCTGGTAATCCTAGGGAACACAGTGTCCTGGGCATTTGCCAGCCAGCTCCGTGGAGTCACTCTGATCTAATGGCACCCCAACTAGCCAGGCAGTCCTCCTCCTGTGCACCCCTCCATTCTACCTTGGAACCCCCACTCTGTGCCTGCCCTCATCCAACAAGCAGGACCCACAGTGCATTTGGAATACTGCCCCACTGTGCCTAGAGAACCATGGTGGCCCAAAGAATAGTACTAAATCATAGGTACTGTTTGGGGTGGGGCACTTGTTCTGCCAAAAACTGTGCTGGCACTTTATACACATCACTTAACTTAAACTTCATGCCAACCTTGAAAAACAAGAATTATTATAACCATTTTATAGATGAGGAAACTGAGGCTCAAAGAGTATGACTTGCCCAAAGCCTAAGGGCCGTTAAAGGAGAGATGAGATGTGTGGTTGGTCTGGCTCCAAAGCCCATGCTTTCCCCCTACTCTTCTGCCTACCAGGCACAGGGAGACTAGGGCGACAGGAAAAGCAGGGGCCCTGGCTGGTAAATGGTCTGGCCTCCACTCCCAGACACTGCTAAGCAGCTGGGCAGCCTTGGATAGGCTGTAGCCCCACCCCCAGTGCCTCTGTCCTCAGATCCTTATCTGTGCAATAAGGGGTTTAACCAGATGGCTGCTGTTCCTCCCACTCTTACTTTCTAACATTGTCTCTGAGACTAATGAAATTGTGCATCCTTTCCTGGGTCTCTGCCCTGCTTGGCGACCACATGGTATATTCAGCAGATCTGTTTCCAGAGACAGCACCTTCTAAAGACCCAGGTTGAGTTACTGCCAAGGTAGTGGGAGGTGTGTTAATCTGTCTGAGAGCCCCTGATGACAGTTTATAACCCACTCACTGAATGTCCCATCCACTCTCTGGTGACACTTGGCAGTCAGTTATCTGAGTTGGTACTAGATTGAAAGCTGGTAGCCTAAAACCTGAGGGAGAGGACAGGAATCAGACACACTCCACCGTGTGTCCCCTTGCCTTTGGCCCTGTGCGTGCCTGTCACCCGCAGGAGGCCAGGGAGGTGCACCTTGGGCTCCACTTTCTGTAGCCCTTCTTCCAGGGCCTGCAAAGGCAAGCGTGTGGGAGGATACTGGTCTTACAGCTTTTTATTATGGTGTTATTAATTGTTACTAATATTATGGTTCTTGCTACTAATAATACATAGAATGATGTGCTACTTTCCTCCTGGAAAATGAAATGTGACCTAAAATTAAGAACCCTAAATTATTCATTCATATGTTTTTTATTAAAGTGTAGTTGATTTACAGTGTTGTGTTAATTATTGCTGTACAGCAAAGTGATTCAGTTATACATATATATGCATCCTTTTCCTAATATATTCTGTTCCCTTATGGTTTGTCACAGGATATTGAATATAGTTTCCTATGTTATACAGGAGTACCTTGCTGTTTATCTTTTCTGTGTATAGAAGCTTATATCTGCTAACCCCAGTCTCCTACTCCATCCCTCCCCTAACCCCCTGCCTCCTGACAACCGCAGCCTGTTCTCTGTATCTGTCAGTCTATTTAGGTTTCGTAGACAGGTTCATTTGTGTCGTATTTTAGATTTCACATGTAAGTGATATCATACGGTATATGTAATTTTCTTTCTTACGTTCTTCACTTAATATGATAATCTCTAGTTGCATCCATGTTGCTGAAAATGGCATTGTTTCATTCTTTTTATGGCTGAGTAGTATTCTGTTGGAGAAGGCAATGGCACCCCACTCCAGTACTCTTGCCTGGAAAATCCCATGGGCGGAGGAGCCTGGTGGGCTGCAGTCTATGGGGTCGCACAGAGTCGGACACAACTGAAGCGACTTAGCAGCAGCAGCAGCAGCAGTATTCTGTTATATATATATGTGTTACACACCCTCTTTATTGATTCATCTGTCAATGGACATTTAGTTTGCTTGTTTCCATATCTTGGCTATTGTTAATAGTGCTGTATGGACATAGGGGTGCATGTATCTTTCTGATTTATAGTTTTGTCCGGATATGTGCTCAGGAGTGGGATTTCTGAGTCATATAGTAATTCTGTTTTTCATTTTCTGAGGAACCTCTGTGCTGTTTTCCATGGTGGCTACACCAACTTACGTTACTAGCAACACTGTAGGAGGGAGGAACCTTAATCAGAGTTGATCATTTCGTTCAAATGAGTGTCATCTTTCATCTGTAATGTGCAAGAAAGCAGCAAGATGGACCACTGATCTTCAAGTGCCCTCCCAGGCCCTGTGAGATTCCATCACAAATTGGAGGGTACGGAGTAGGTAGATGTCAGGAAACCTGCTTTCTAAACAGGCAAATAATGCAAAGATTTTGTTGTTGTTGTTGACTCTTTATATGTTTACTGTTAAAATTGTGGTCAGATACTCATAACATAAAATTTACCATCTTAGCCACTATAATGGAAAAGGCAATGGCACCCCACTCCAGTACTCTTGCCTGGAAAATCCCATGGACGGAGGAGCCTGGTGGGCGGTAGTCCATGGGGTTGCACAGAGTCGGACACAACTGAGTGACTTCACTTTCACTTTTCACTTTCTTGCATTGGAGAAGGAAATGGCAACACACTCCAGTGTTCTTGCCTGGAGAATCCCAGGGATGGGGAAGCCTGGTGAGCTGCCGTCTATGGGGTCGCACAGAGTCGGACACGACTGAAGCGACTTAGCAGCAACCACTATAAAGAGTTCGGTTCAGGGGCATTAAGTACATTCACATTTTGTGCCACTAGCACCACCATCCAGCCAGGAACTCTATTTATCTATAAAAATATGTTAACAGTCTTCACACAACACTAAAAATAGCATCTCCAAAAGCAATACTGTTTTGAATTTATAAACCTCCTTTGTAGAAATTTAAGGCATTTCACAAACATTGCCTTGTCCATCCTTGTGATGACCTTATATAGAAGCAGAGAGATAGGAGAGCAGACAGATCAGACAGAAATGAGGAAAGAGACCCAGGGGATATGCAGGTCTGCTCAATTTCACTTTGATTCACAGAGACTCAGTGGATCACCCAGATTCTCCTAGTTTTCAGGTAGCTGAGAATCTTAGAACTTGGATATGTGCCTTTCAGTCTGTTTTCAGTTTTCTAAGACTATGGTGGTTTAATCGCTAAGTCATGCCTGACTCTTGTGATCCCGTGGACTGTAGCCTGCCAGGCTCCTCTGTCTATGGGATTCTCCAGGCAAGAATACTGGAGTGGGTTGCCATTTCCTTCTTCAGAGGATCTACCCAACCCAGGAATCAAACCCGGGTCTCCTGCATTGCAGGCAGATTCTTTACCAACTGAGCTATGAGGAAAGCCCCACAAATGAGTGCTTGTTTTCACAAAGTGTGTTTACTTAACAGGCCAGAATACAGGAGTAGGTAGCCTTTCCCTTTTCCAGGGGATCTTTCCAACCCAGGGATTGATCCCAGGTCTCCTGCGTTGCAGGCAGATTCTTTACCAGCTGAGCCACAGGGAAACCCAAGAATACTGGAGTGGGTAGCCTATCCCTTCTCCAGGGGATCCTCCTGACCTAGGAATTGAACTGAGGTCTCCTGCATTGCAGGCGGATTCTTTACCAACTGAGCTATCAAGGAAGTCTAAAACTGGGATGATAGCATTAACCAGAGAGGGAAGTTAGATGATAGTGTGGGCTCGCCCTGCCTCAAGGGAAAAGTTTTCTTCATGGACAAGTTGTTGGGATAGGTGTGTCATTGTGGGAGTGGGAACTGGGGTCACGGATACTCTGGCAGAGGTGGGGTTTAGGAGGAGGTTCTCAGGTTCTGTGGGTTTCTGGGCAGCTGCTAATAGCAAACTGTGGGTGCAAAGAGATAACCTGATTATAAGTCTGAGAGAGGAATGCTTGCAGGTACAAAAGGTTTTTCCTGGTCTAGGAATGAAACCTCCATGATCCAGGCTGCATATGTGTGTGTTTGTGTATGACAGAGAGACACACAAAGAGAGAAAGCCAGGTGGAATTCAGATACAAAAGATGAAAGGAAAAAGTATGTAATTCTTCTTGGCTGTGAATGAGGGATCAGATGACGAAGTTAGTCATCGAAGTTAGTAAGTTGCATTCTTTTTTTGCAATTTGATGATATTTTTTTAAAATGATATTTTGGTTGGAGAAGAAAACAGAAGAAAATTGTATTCATAGAAAGTTGTGTTTCAGTTAGATTCAACCTTTTGGCGGCTGGGAAATTTCCAGTGAATTTCCAGGAACAAGAAAATGGCAGCATTCCTGGTGCAAGGTCTGAATCCTCAAAGTCCAGGAATAGTCATACATAAACTGTGATTAAAAGGCAGAGAATGAACTTAAGAAACAATCTAACAATAGAGCCCAGCAAGTGGGATGCCATCGTTTAGCTGGATGTGTGTAGGGAGAAGGGGCCGCTTCTTCATGAACAGAGTAGGCAATTTACAGGTGTTGTGGTCTCCACTCAACCAGTTAGTTATAGCTCATCGGTTTCTCACTAAAAGCACATGGAATAAATATTAACTTTGCTACTGGCCACAGATCCTTACAAGAGAAGATAAAGGTGAAACTGAATAGTGGAAAGAAGGAAAACAAAAGAGTACACAAGGAAAATCAAATGGGAAAGAAGTAAAGAAAAGAGAAAAATATTTTTAAAAATCATACATTAAACTCCAAATGAAAAATGACAGAGTGGTCAGAATTGGAGCAGATGATCAAGAGATAGCTTTTCCAGTTTAAAGCTGAGATGACACAGTCTGCATCGGATGGAAGACCTCCTAAGCAGAACTAGAAGATGGTGCCAGTTGGTGACACATTCTCTAAAGACCAGAAGCCTAGTCCCCAAGTGTGGTGGAGCTGAACCCACACAAGAGTGGGAGCCCCCAGATGGGACCACAGAGCAGCAGCAAGGCCATTGTCCCCCGGGCCTGAAATCTTCTTCACCTCTTCCCCAAGAGCTGGTTTGGCTCTTGCTCCTTCCAGAGTGGGGATGAGCCCTGAGTCTCAGGCAGCAGAAAGGCCAGTAGAATCTGGCTGCCCCGACAAACAGTTGTCTGCCTTCATCTCCTTTACAGGGTCTACTGAGGTGGAGTTTGTCCTAGGACATAAGACCACAGAACCACAGAATTTCAGTGTGAGCAAAGAGCCTAAGTGTCTCCTCATTTAATCATTTCTGAACTCTCTTGCTTGAGCATACTACATACTTTGAGCATGTAGCTTCAATTTAAGCATATTCATTCATTTTTAAATGACATATTAGCCTTTTGTACTAATAGGTTTATTTTAAAACCTACACAGACATTATATTTATAAATAAATATATAAAAGTTATATTATTTTCTTCCTGTCCTCTAACATATTATCTTTGTTTCCCCCGGGGGACATGAAATCTATTTTTAAGACAATTCATCAGATTCAACCAGATGTTTTCATCTATTCTGTAACTCTCTTCCAAAAACACAGTCTCTCTTTTGAATACCTAAAGGGGAGGCCATTCCATTTTTGGGACACTTCTATATGTTCCCTGGGTGCTGTGTCCCTGTTGGCTCTGATGGTAAAGAATCTGCCTGCTATGCAGGAGACACGAATTTGATCCCTGGGTTGGGAATATCCCCGGAGAAGGAAATGGCAACCCACTTCCGTATTCTTGCCTGGAGAATCCCATGGACAGAGGAGCCTGGCAGGCTACAGTCCATGGGATTGCAGAGTCAGAGATGACTTAGCGACTAAATAATAACAATACTCTGTCCCAGGTGGCCAAGGTGGGAGCTTCCATACAGAATCACACAAGGAGTTTCGGTCAGAGCTCAACACTTCTCTGGGAAAGAGCCCTTGTTCCACACTTGGCTCTCTCTGGATCTCACTGCAGTGTGAGCTGTGTGGACAGCAGGAAGGCTCTCACGGCCATGGTAAATATTATGGTTGCCTCTGGTATGCAGAAGAGCAAGAGTGGCTGCATTTGCGGCTTCCAGGTGGCAGACGCACAAGAATGAAAGCAGGCAAGGAGGAGCTGGAGGGGTGTCTGGGAAAATAGAGATCAAGGAAACCTCACTAGTGTGTGATATTTACTGTAAACAGCCCAAGGTTGTTTGGGGTAAGCAACATCTTTGACATAGATCAGTTATTTCTCAGTGACTATGGGAGCAGGTGTTCCCAAGGAAGGATGAATGAGCCCAGTAGCCGTAGTAGGTTCCCTGACTGCTTGGAGGTCCCTGGATGTTAATGTGGACAGCACGCGGGGCCCCCTGCCATCTGTAAAACTCACTTTTCAAGATCCTGCAATGAACTGTTTCCTCAGTTCTTCAACAGAGTTTTTCCAAAGCACACAAATGCTAGCGGTGGAGCTGGTTTGGGGCCAAGAATCCTTAGCCAAGCAAGGGTGCAGAAAGGCCTGGGGGAGAAAACGGTGCAGGCTGAGTTGGTTCTAAAACATCGCAGGATGCTCAGGGAACCGAATGGAAACACTTATCCAGGGAGCTTTTTGCAAAACCATTTGAAAGAAAATCTCTCTCAACAATTAAACTGGGTGTGTGTGGGTAGAATCAAACATCTTTCTGGAATTCAAGATGAACTTTCTTTCTTCCCCCTCCCCTGTTCACCTGCTTTTGAATGACAAACTAAATCAGGTACTGAGACTAGATTTAAAATTATTGCAACTTTTAATTTGAGTTCTTACCATTTGATATTGAAAGAAAAACATTTATTTTGTGGTAGGTGTCCCAGATTGGAAGCTTCTCTGAGTTTAGGGGAGGCAGAGTCTTAAGGGTCCATACGAATTGGATAAAACTCAAAGGAAGTATAATTTGGGTTTTAGTCGGCAGTCTGGGGCAGGGGAGGTTAGACTGTGGTAACAGTTGGCTTTTGTTTGTCTGGAAAGTTTTTCTAACTCCTCAATTCTAGTAATTCTCCCTGCTGCTCTGGTGATAGGGTAAGTGTGTATCCCAGACCTGGACAATCATTATATGTCGCCTTCCTGACAACAGTGATTGGTGCAAAAGTTGGGTCCATGACTCAGACGGGACTTTGCTGAGGTCTGATATGTAAATATGAAGTAGCTTCCATGGCCACTAAACGGGAGGGTGTAGATTTAGGGCTCTTGGACATCATGTTATCACCTGCCAAATGGAGAGTTAGAGTGAAGCCAGGAGACAGGCAGAGATGGAAGATGGATGGATGGACATGTGAGGATGGCTGGGGAGGGAGAGAGCCCTGGTAGCAAGGCATCAATCATGACTCTCTAGAATCTTGCAGCCCAGGTGGGATCCATCAGCATGTGCTTTCATCCTTACATATATATATATATATATATATACACATACATACACATACTGGATATATATAATTTAATTTATTTTCGGCTGTGCTAGGTCTTTGTTGCTTTTCTCTAGTTGCAGCGAATGGGGCTACTCTCTGGTTGTGGCGTTTCTCACTGCAGAAGCTTCTCTTGCTGTGGAATGCCAGCTCTCAAGAGTGCACTTAGGTGGTTTTTGCAGCACATGGGCTCAATGGTTGCAGTTCCCAGGCTCTAGAGCACAGGCTCAGGAGTTGTGGCGCACAGGCTTGGTTGCTTTGCAGCATGTGGGATCTTCCCAGATTGGGGATGGAACCCATATCTCCTGCATTTACTGGTGTGTTCTTTACCACTGAGTCACCGGGAGAGCCCTCACTCCCACCTTTGAACTAGAACCTGATCCTGATAACGTGACAAGGTCTTATCTCCATCATGATGGCTTTAGGTTCAACCTTCAGTGTGTCTCCCCTGGAAAGTGACAGTGACCTTTTCCCTGTCCTCCTGCTCCTGCTTTGCCTTGATGCAGTCCATTTTCCATACAGCAAGGAGGTCATTTGGTTGTCTGCTTGCACGGAGTTTTGAAACATTAATTACAGCCTGTCACTCCTCTGCTCAATACCTTCAAAGGATTCTCACCTCACTCCGAGGAAAGCCAGTAGTTTTTTCTGCAACCTCTGTCCTCTCCGCCTTAGAGCTCATCAGCCTCCTCTGCTCCTGATAGATTCTTCACTCTGATGTGGCTATCTTTTAATTTTTGCGCACTATATATTTATCTCTCTGGTTTTTATTGTTGCTTTCATTGTTGTATCCTCTATGTCCAATGGACCCTGGAACACAATGAGTACCATGAATTCCAGGGCTGGGCTCCAAAGCGCTGGTTCCCTCTGCTCTTGCCTTCATTCTGTCCCCAAACTCTTCCCAGCCACCTGAGCCTACACATTTCCTTTTTTTTTTTTTGTTTAAGCTAGTTTGAGTTGTGTTGGAAATTTTTAAACCTTGAGATTTGGGGGAGACCTGTACGTTGCTAAAGATGAAATAAATGGAGGTTTCTGCAAGTTTCTGACCTTGGTTCAAACTAAGTGCTCTAAAGATGCCCTTTGTTGAACCACCTCCCCACAGAACCATTCTGTATACCTTGGCTGCGCCCCAGACAGAACTTAAATCAGATATCTAGGGCTGAGAAAGCAACAATAATGGAAGCAATAGTAGGTAACATTTATTGAACACATACTACATGCCAGATTGCATGCTACGTGGTTTCACACACGTTACCTCATTTCATCCTAACGATAGTTCTATCAGGTAGTACTGCTGTGATCTCCTCTAAACATTTGAGGAAATAAATTGAGGTACAAAGAGCTTAAGTAGATTACCCAGTGTCTTACAGGGAGCCAGTGATAAGAACCAATTACTAATCCAGGCAATCTGATGCCAGAGCCTAAGATTTTTTATAATTTGGTTTTTATTTTTGTAACAATTCAATACACATAGTTTTGAATCAAATAGTTCTCAAAGCTCATTACTAAAAATATCAGCCTATCAGTCCCCTAGCACCACACCCAGCTGTCCTGCTTCCTCATTCTCAATGCTGTCTCTTTCAGTTATTTTACTTTTTCTTTTCATACTTATGCAGGGGTCTCGCATTATTATAGTTCACTGGTGGCTCAGAGGTAAAAACCTGCCTGCAGTGCAGGAGATTGAGGTTCAGTCTCTGGGTCGAGAAGATTCCCTGGAGAAGGAAATGGTAATGCAGTCCAGTGTTCTTGCCTGGAGAATCCCATAAACAGAGGGGCCTGGTGGGCTACACAGTCCATAGAGTTGCAAAAGAGTCGGACATGACTGAACAACTGAACACCACCACCACTATGTGATCTTATGCTTTTTTCAGTTTTAAGCATTAACTTTTACCTGAAGGCAGAGATTTTACTGCACATCACTTCTCACTTTTCCTAGTGTAGTTGCATCATACTTTGATAATATAATAGCAGATTACATCATTTGGATTACATGAATACTATGTAGTACTACGTTGTTATTTTTTCACTTCTTAAACAATTCTACTCTTGTTCTAAGTTGTAATCTCTGTTGCTACCTCTCTGGGAGTAACAATGACGGTTTCCTGTTTGTTTTTGACAAGGGGAGGGAGTAATGTTCACGTCCCCGCATAGTTTCCGTTTACTTCATGTCACTTTTTTCTGTTTGACTCTTCTGAGGCTTGCCTTTCATATCTGAGACTCGGCTCAGATGACCTATGATCCTTGGCTGTTTGTATCCAGGTGTTAGAGGGGAGCTAAAAATCAGACTGGGAACCATGTGCACAAGGGCATCTATGGTGAGTCATTGGGCATTTGAATCTCAGGCTGATCATATCTCCCAGAGAAGAATCTTCCAGTCTCTTGTCTGAAGAGTGTTACCCTGGATGCCAGCATTTAGGAGTAGAGTCGGGGAGGGAGGCTGGGATATTTCAGTTAGTCCTTCTGTTTTCAACCAAGTACTCTGGCCTGAGTACACAACTCGTCTGGTGTCTGTAGATCCTCTTCAGAGAATAAGACTCCAGTCTATTGGGAAGGAGAGAAGGCGATGGCACCCCACTCCAGTACTCTTGCCTGGAAAATCCCATGGACGGAGGAGCCTGGTGGGCTGCAGTCCATGGGTCGAGAAGAGTCGGACACGACCAAGCGACTTCACTTTCAGTTTTCACTTTCATGCATTGGAGAAGGAAATGGCAACCTGCTCCAGTGTTCTTGCCTGGAGAATCCCAAGGACGGAGGAGCCTGGTGGGCTGCCGTCTATGGGGTCGCACAGAGTCGGACACGACTGAAGCGACTTAGCAGAAGCAGCAGCAGCAGCAACAGTGGCCAGAAAAGACATCCATCCATCTGTGCCTACCTGGGGAGGGGATCTGTACACATTACTGCCTTGGCAATAGACTTTTAACCAACTACCTTCTTTTCTGTCCCTTGTATATCCTCACTTCTAAAGGAACCTGTGCTACCAATTCCTGAGGCTTTTGAAGGTTCTGGATGCAAACTGAGTTGTTTCTCAGATTCCCCACTGCTGACTTAGGGTGATTCTGCCCAGAAAACCTGACCCACTTATCATCTGTCCTGCTTTTAATAAACATTGAGCATGTGCACATACCCCCACAGATGTTTGTGCATGGATTTGTTATATTAGTTCCTGCCTCATCTCTTGTGCTAGTAACCTTATGCCAAAGTCTCATTTTGCTGAGGATACAGACAGGAGTAGAGTTAGATGAGTGTGTTCAACCATCATATTTATGGAGGGGCCAGAGCCCTTAATCACCAGCTCCATTGAAAGATAGACAATCAGCTGTCTTCACGCTCCTGAGTAATGTCTTAGCACTTTCGCGCTTTTTGTTTTTCTCAGCCTAATCAGACAGGTCACGAGGCTGTCATATGTCCACAGCACAGATAAAGGATGACATGGAAACAGTGAGGGACTGTGCCAGGACCACACCGCAGGCCTCCTGACTTCTATCCAGTGCCATTTCCGCATTTTCATATTGTATCCTGGCCTATATTGAGGAGACCATCTGCCATTAGGAAGGATGATGCTCTCAGGTCCCACCAGTGATCCTGGGAAAACATGATTCCGTTTATCACCTTGATTCAAATTTCAGGTTCACTGCCTGAGTTTACAAAGAAGAGAAATAGGAGAGGGAAGCAGGTTATAGAACTCTTTTATTCTATGCCTGCCTTTCTTTATTCCATTTTTGCCTTTCTTTATCTGCTCCAACTGCTCAGGCTGCTTGTTATTTAGGAGTAGATAAATGCAGAGATGACCACATTTGGAAGAGCTACAAAGGATGCTAAAAAAGCATGGGGCTTCCCAGGCACCGGAAGAATGAGTCAAACAGTGAATTTGTTCCCAGGCTGAAGAAAGATACTGTACCGAAACTGAAATTGGCCCTCTGGATGACATTTGGAAGCCAAATGAACCGTAGCACTTTAAGTGGTGAGGTCAATGGCTCAGCTAATTGTGGAAATGGGGGGATTCCCCACTGACCCAGCAATCCTTGTGATCCAGGGCTGAAGATGTACATTGTGAAGGCAATGTGTGCTGGTTGATCTATGAAAACAGGAAGACCAGGGCAGCCCCAGCTAATGCACTTGCCTATGCTGGCTTTTTCCTGAAGCTAAGGATCACTGGCAAAATCTAGCTGTCTGGCCTAAAAAATAAAAGTGGACTAAATGGTATTAATAAAAAGAAATCTAAATATTATGATGAGTGGTCTAGGCTTCATAAGGTACAGACAGAAAGCTGCATTATTTTATCTTTTCATGGTGTGTTTGAATCCCTTCTGTAATTCTGCAGGCAGGTTCATCCCTATTGCTTGGGGAAAAACTCAGGCAGTTCCACCGATCTTGTCACTGCTAGTAGTAAAATGTCTCTGGGTCCTCTAGATCTCAAGATAAGTCTCATTTCAGAAATTAAGCATTTCAACAATTGAATGTACACATCAAAACTCAAAACTTCATCCAAAGTGAAAGCTTTTCTCCTTCTTTGTGTCTGGTTTGGGTTCAAGACCTGACATTGGGGTTTTTCCTCCTATTTCTTCTTTCTGACCCTGCTCCTGCTCTCTGCAGCTGGAGTTGATATAAGGGAGGTGTGGGGAGAGCCCGGAGGTCTTTCTTGACTGGCCCAGGTGTTGTCAGACAGTGGATCAGACATGGTCTTATGTGACTGTTTCTCTCTCACGGAGGCCCTTGCTGACTGTGGACAACGTGGTGAGGACAGAGCTGTTCCACTGGATGGCCCTTATGACGACTCTTCCTTCGGTCTTGGGATCTCTGCACGGCGATCCTTCTGTTGAATGGCCATGCTCCTCCAGGAAGCCCTGTGGTGGGAAGGGGATCTTTCATGGCCTGTGAGCAGCACTTCCCCACTCAGCCCAGACCCACTTTCTTTTCCCTCAGTTCTTCCTGCCCAAGCCTGTGGTCACAACTCCTGCCCTAAGGTTTCCCAGGCAGGTATAAGGGGCCAGTGTTTGTGTTCTGCACACACTCCAGGGGGATGCAGTCACATTAAACCTCTGTCACCATGCTCCATTCTATTCTGGCAGCACCTTCCATGGCCTTGATGAGGGGAAGGTCCTCTCTCCTCCGCTAGGGTGGGAGGAAGTGAGCAGTGTCTACAGCATCCACCTCTCTGGATTCTACAGCATCTCTCTGGCCTCTACAGCATCCATCTCTGGATATCTAGGTGGGTGATGGTATTTGCCTTTTTTTGGATGCTTTCTGAGTCCTACAATGACCTGACACCTACTGGTTTGTTCTTAGCCTATGGAAGCTGTCAGAGCTGAAAAATGTCCCCCAAAGATATCAAGTCCTGAGCCCCACAACCCGAGAATATTACCTTACATGCCAAAAGACATGGTTAAACTAAGAATCCTGAGATGATACTATCTTGGATTATCTGGGTAGGCTCAATGCAACCATCAGCATTCATCTACAAGGGAGGCAGAGGGAGATTTGACACATAGAGGATTAGGAGGCAGTATGATCATGGAGGCAGAGAGGAGAGAGCTGTAGCCACAAGCCAAGGAGTGCCAGTGACCCCCAGGAACTGGAGAGGCAAGGAGCCCATCCTCCCCAGAGCCTCCTGAGGGAGCCTGGCCCTGCAGGGGCCTTGATCTCAGCCCAGTGATACTAATTTGGGACTTTTGGCCTCCAGAACTTGGAGAGAGTAAATTTCTGTGTTTTAAGCCACCCATCTTGGGGTAATTTGTTACAGCAGCCACGGTGTCAGCCAGAAGAAAAGCAGGAAGAATTCCACTTTAAATTATATTGTAAAAGAAATAATTAAAAAAAATTATCTCAATGCCTCTTGAGACCCGGGTCTCCTCCTCCCTCCACAGGGAGTATACCCAGCATGTTGTTCCCTGTTATCCCTGGGAGCTCCCCTGGGGAAAAATTAACACTAAACCTCTCAAGGAAAGCTACAGATGTGTATTAACAGTGATTTTTTTTCAAGCATATGTGGATCAAGGATGCTGCCTAAGAATGGGACCCTTATGAAGATTTTATCCCCAGAGATTATGTCAAAGAAAGAATGACAGAGGTCAGAAAGTGAAAAGCACCTGTAGAAAGCTGCCCTAGCCCCTTGGTCAGAGGCAATAACAAATGCGGAGACATCCCCAGTCCAACCATTGAAACCTGGTTCAATCTGGGTCTCAGTGCTTCTGAGACATGGGTTTCCTGCATTGCAGGCGGACTTGTGCACTGCAGGCAGATTCTTCACCAACTGAGCTACAAGGGAAGCCTAATGCCTCTGAAGGAGAAGGCAATGGCACCCTACTCCAGTACTCTTGCCTGGAAAATCCCATGGATGAAGGAGCCTAGTAGGCTGCAGTCCATGGGGTCGCTAAGAGTCGGACACGACTGAGCGACTTCACTTTCACTTTTCACTTTCACGCATTGGAGAAGGCAATCGCAACCCACTCCAGTGTTCTTGCCTGGAGAATCCCAGGGATGGGGGAGCCTGGTGGGCTGCCATCTATGGGGTCGTACAAAGTTGGACACGACTGAAGCGACTTAGCAGCAGCAGCAATGCCTCTGAAAAGGGCTGCTTATCACTTTTGCTGGTCATGTTGATATATTTGACTTTTAATGTATATGAATCAGCCTGAGGGATATGATTGGACCAGGAGTGTCTCTGCATTTGTTATTGCCTCTCACCGAGGGGCAGGGGCAGCTTTCTGCAGGCGCTTTGTCACTTTCTGGCCTCTGTCATTCTTTCTTTGACATAATTTTTGTGGATAAAACCTTCAGGGTCCCATTCTTTGGCAGCATCCTTGATCCACATATGCTTAAAAAAATCACTGTTAATACACATCTGTAGCTTCCCTTGAGAGGTTTGGTATTTTTTTCCCCAGAGGAGCTCCCAAGGATAACAGGGAGCAACATGCCAGGTGCACTCCCTGTGGAGGGAGGAGGATTCCCTTGCTGAAGATAAGAGATGTGATTGACATTTCTGATGCATGACTGGCTTCCAGTTTTGGCATCTTTACTGTTGACTCATAGATCTGCAGTAGAAACTGAAGTTGTATAGTCCAACTCTTAGAGTTTTCAGTTTTCAACCCTCAAGAGCTGCTGAGTTCCCTGATGAGTGGCAAAGTCAGTGTCACTCCCAGGCCAGGCTTGCGGCCCTGGAGAACTGGGTCACACAGTTCCCCTCTCTGTGCTCATTTCCTCATCTTCAAAGGGGAAAGAGGGGGTTGGAAGCATCATTTGCTCATTCAACAAACAGTTGTTGGGCAGTTGCCACAAGCCAGATCTCCTGCCAGGTGCTGGGCACCAACCAATTTGCCCCAGACCAATGGGACTCAGCCTGGTGAGCTACGTACTCCTTTCAGATCCCTCCTTTCAAGCTAAGACTTCCAGTCCACTGTGTATAACAAAGAAAAGCAGAAGGAGGGCAGGTGGGGTGGGAAGAGGGGTGGAGACTGAGAAACTAAGTGAATCCTGATCTAGGTACCTCCCAACCCTTGATAGTCCCCAGAGTGACCAGGAACCCCAAGACTCAATTATTGAGCTTGAAAAAGGCTATTTTAGAGCCCAGCTTAGTACAGAGGCCACAAGTCCTGACTCTGAGGACATTCTGCTTGGCTTCTAAACCTGACATTGCTGCTTCCTAGGGTTGGTCTCCTCTTCAAATTGCTTAATCCCTTTGTGTTTCAATATTCTCATCAATAAAATCAAAGTGGTACCTAATTCTAACAATTCCTAACTCCTGGAGTATAGAGAAGATTAAATGAATTCGTTCATTCACAAAAGTGTCTAACACAGTTAGCACTCCGAAATGTCAGGTGATAGAATTTATGAGCTTGTGAATTACCCTTGGACTCTCCACTGTCCTACATACTCTTCTCGTTCGTCAATCAGAGTGGATGATGTCAGTGGAACGCACTTGAAAGTTTAGGAAAATTCCACTCAACTTCAAAGCACTTTGATGAACAATCATGTAATTCCTGCCTTCTGATGGACAGGACTGAACTTCAGCAAACCCTGGACCCTGATTGGAGTGAAACCCAGTCAAGGGGAACAGAAGGGAAACCATGTGGGGCTTCATCTCACTCTGCCAGGGAATGGATGTCTCTTTGCAAGTTAACAACCAAATAGTCAGAGGGAAATTGCTTTTGTTGGAGGATTATGCCTTTGCCACTAAAAAGTTTTTCCTTCTTGCTGAACCCTTAACCAAGCAAAAACATGCATGACAAAAACTGGGAGTGTTCCAAAGCAGACCAGAGAGGAATTTTCATTTTGGAGACAGAGTGAGAGTTGGGGAAGAGGGCAGAAAGGAACAGGAAAAGGAGACAGGCTTGGACAAAATGTTAGGGATGGGAAGGGAAGAGGTGAAGGAGGCTGGGAAGAGGTGAAGGAGGCTGCATGGATCTGCTCAGTAAGCATGCTTGTTTTGCAATATGAAGTTGGTGCTCAGGGCGCTGGGAGCCTACATCCTGGACAGTAGCAAACAGATGGGATCTGGAGGGCCTACAGATGACTCTGGGGGAAACCAGCTGGTGGCAGATGCAGCTGAGGCTGGTGGCCACCTGTGCTCTGGCGCCCACGCTACCCACCTGGTCTGTCTGCATTTACTCAATCCATCAATTACTGTGGCAAAGCCCTAGGGCTCCAGATCAAGTTCCGAAGGAAGGCTGACATCAGACCCAAGGAAGCAGTGCTTCCTTTCTGTTGCATTGTAACTGACCATGCAGCTTGTGGCAGGCTTCCCCTGAGTTGCAGAAACTGTGAGGAAAGTGAGCCTGGGCTGAGTGTCCCCAGTTGTCACCTGGATGCCCTAGCATCTGTTTGTTCCTAGTCAGTGGGAGGGGGAGGAGGAAGGAAAAGTGGGGGTGGGGGTTGCCTCAAATCCTTGACCCTGCTGGAAAATAACCCCGTGCTTCCTAGGAGAGTGTCACTTTCATGTATGAAAAGAGCATGGGCACAGCAATTGAGGATGAACAAGAAGGAAGGTCAGCCTATCAGATACTGAATAGCTACAACATCGCAGACACTGGGTCTGGAAATTTATGTGTATTCTCTGGCTTATCCTCAGCAATGATGCTTTAAGGTTATGGTTATATCTTTAGAGGTAAAGAAACCCAGGCTCACTGATTTCAATCACTCCCTAAGACCATGTAGCTGGATTCGAACCCAAGCCTGTCCTAGTCCAAGGGAGGAGTTCACCTGAGTGACTCCTAAATATTAGACTGGTTTGAGGAGCTGCTTACGTCTATACATGTCCACTCTCACCCCCAGAAACTCTGATTCAGAAATTCTGAGCTGAGGCTGGGGAATCTGCCTCTGCAGATGTTTGGAGGCCCTCCTGCTGATTCTGATGCTCAGCTCCACCAGGCATCAGACCCACTGGACAGCACTGCTTCCCACAGCAGCACTCACACTTGTAATGGGCCTTGTGGCTGGGGGAGTTCCATCACCAAACCTGCCTTGACCCATTAAAAATCCCTTTATCCCGACCCCTGACTTTCTTTGGGAAGACTCTGCCAGTACCTGGTTGACCTGCTTCATACCTGTCCCTCGTAGAGCCTCTCTGAAGTTGGAATCTCTGTAAACTTAGTCAGAGATTTCTTTATTTCACAAACACCTCTGTAGCAGTAACTCTGTGCCAAGTATGCTTTATATTTTGCTTTTTTTATTATTTAGCAATATGGGTTTTATTTTAGGATTTCATTAACAATTTAAATATTAAACTCAGTGCTAATTCAGCCACAAAACTACAAGCTGCAATTCCTTTTGGTATGTATATTTGTGCACAGGCCTTTTAAAGAATAATTGTTTCAGGTTTATCAAACAATTGAGATTCAGATGCTTTCACTATGACATAAAATACATTTTAAATGGCAAGTGCTATACAAGATGTCTGTATATGGATGAATGTATAGTATAAAATGTTATCTCTCAAATAAGCCCCAGAGATAGGCTGAGTATTTTGATGGGTTTTCAGATAAAGATTGCTCTTGTTTACAGAATTATGTAGGACAATAAGAAAATTCCTTTTTTCTGCTTCATTCAGTTCTCTTAAGGCAGGAAATGGGCACAGTTCCCACGGAAGCTCCAGTTAAAACCTGAGGCACTGGCTTCAGTGGAAATTTTGCTGGAGAAAGTGTTCTACCAGGTCATTTTTGATCAGAGACTCTTCCACAGCCTTCTTTGCCCCTACAGCCTGTATTCCTTTTAACTGTGTCTCTCTACGTCATTGTTTAGCTGCTAAGTTGTGTCTCTATTCCTGAATGTATACCTCGCAGGCTGCATTTCTGAAGGGTCTCTGCCATGTTGCCTTATTTTTGCACGTGCCGGGTGTGCTTCAAGCCTTGTATGCAATCAATTCTCATTTTTGCAGTAATTGTGTGTTTAAAGTCACAGCGGACACTGAATTAGTGAATACTGTACCCATATTCCCAGAGGAAAGTCAGGGTTACGTTCCTTCAAGCCTCTAACCTCAACATTTTCATCAACTGATGAGTACCTAACTTGTTTTATCTGAGTTTCTGTTTAAAGACACCTTGTTTAACAGATATTGCGGACTCATTAACATTGAGCTCACAGCCAACAGCACGTTCACACGTGCCTGGACAAAGCTTATCTAACACGTGTGTTTTCTCTCAAAGATCCTTCCACAGCTTTCTGCAACTACAAACACCAGTCAGCACTTCTCAGCACTTTGCTTAGGGGCCACTATGTGCAACAGAATTATTAATAAAAAAGCACAAAAATGCAAAAAAACATAACCCTAAGCAGACTTCAAAAAGGACACTTGTTTAACAGTCTGAAGGTGAAACAAGAAGGCAGAGCATTGTCTTGCTCCACACCACCTGGGAATGTGACATGGGGAGACTAAAATTCTTCATCACGTGTGCCAGAATGACCACAAAAATGCCCTGAGTACTGATTTTGGGGTTACAAATGAATTTAGCATGTTGGAAAATTCTCAAATTGTGAGGATGAACTGTGTTAATATGTCTAATCTTCACAACAAAAGCACAAGGTAGGCACAATCATCCCTCATCCTGATGCCCTTTAGAAAAGTTAGCAGCAAATTCCAAAAATGTCACTCCCACTATAACAGATGAAAAGCCTGAGTCATAAAAAGGGCAAGGTGACACAGCTAGTAAGTGTAAAAAATCTGGACTTAAACCTAGTATATCTGGCTGCACAGTTAACCAGATAACCATGATACTCTCTGGGGAGTGCAAACTCATCTGTGAACTATACAATTGACCCAGCTCAGAATTTGCCCACCAGAGGGATGCTGATATAATTTAAGAGGAAAAAAATGAACGATTCTGCATCATTGTAGGCATAGTGGGTAGTCATTATACCTGTTGCCTGAGTTCCCTTAAATTTGGATTTCTCAAAGTGTGTTCCAGGACTCCTGCCTTCAGAACTATTTTTGTAATGCAGATTCTCAGAGATTCTAGTTGAACTGGTGTGAAGTGAGGGCTGCATTTTCAGTATATTCTGCAAGGAAGTCTAATGTTTTAGGATTTTAAAAGCACTGTCTAAAATTCAGTACCATCTTGAATAAAAATGACAAATTAAAATAATATTTATTTGTGAAATCTGTAACATTCGAAGTCCTTCAAACTTTTTTTTTAAGGTTCTCTTTTTTGTTTACTTCCTTAATAGGATGGTGGGAGGAAAATGGGCCCAATAAAGACTATTGGAAACTCAATTACAAATTAGAAAGAGCATTTTTTCAATGAGTTGCTTCAAGATTTCCATAATAGCAAAAATTAAAGAAAATTCACCCAGAGATCTTATTTCTTTTGGAAGAATGGATTCTTGCCTAGCTCAAACTTATCAAACACTTTGGCCTAGGGAGAAGAAAGTTCTTAACCTTCTTTGCTTATCAACTTCCCCAAGATCTGGCCTTTACAAGAAAAGAAATTACAAGTTTACTTGAAAACAAGAGAGAAATAAGATTAGCTTGTTAATATTTTTAGAAATCTGAGGACTTAAAAACAGCAAGTACCTCGGGGATTGTTACATCAGTGTGTGCGTTTAAAAACAGCAAGTAACTCAGGGATTGTTACATCAGTGTGTGCGTTTGTTACAATGCGCTTATACACTTGTGACTTATATACCAGTTCATTAGTAAATTGCAGTTCAATAAAAAACAAATCTACAGAAATAAAAACTTAGACTGCTTTTGCCTAATTCTACTTGTTTCCCTCCTTTCTGACATAGAGGAGAAGATGTGTGTGTGCACCAACTTTCTTTGGAAATTTTGTTCTCACTTGTTCAGCCCTGTGCAGAAGTCAAAGGAGTAACACCCAGAGGGGTTGCAGAAACATTCAGCTTAATGTTACCTCTGGTGAGAAGGGATGGGTATGGACTTGCCATGCCTTCTACGTATTCCTCTTTAAAAATGGAATGCACTATAGTTGTTTCAAAGAAACAGTTATTTACCACATCAAAGAATCTAACTGTAAAACCAATTACCATCCCAGGTTCCAGGCAACTCAGTGGTCACAGAGCCTTCACAAAGGGCAGTCTCACTTCTATGAGATTTTCTGTCCAGGCACCAACTCACTGATCTCATCTTCCCCTTACACCTGCTCACCATCATCCAGGAGCTTGGAAGATGAACATCTTGCAATCATTCATGACTGTAAACTTTGAACTATGGTCCCAGATGGAGCTCTTTTCCATATATATACAGTTTATCTTTGAACAACACAGGATTGAACTGTACATGTTCACTTATAGGCAGATTTTTTTTTCCAGTGGTAAGTACAGTAGTATGCGATGCATGGTTGCTTGGATCCTTGATTGTGGAACCACGGAGGTGGACTATGGGGCTTGAGCATCCAGTGAGTTGGTTGTCCACGGTGGGTCCTGGAAACTGCCCCCACCCGAGGACATCAAGGGATGACTATACTTCTCTCTTTAGCAGCAATAGCTTTAGAGATGAAAAGATGGAACAGGTTGCTTTTAAAGTAGAAAAGGAAGTCCACTGACCCTGACTAGCTTATGAGACAAAATTCTGATGCTCACTGTATTCCTTCCCTTGACCAGCTTCCAGGGAGGAAACAAAGTGGCTGGGTGACCCACCATGGTTCAGGGACGAGGACAGAACTTGGGTTTTGTGACAGGATAATATATTTCCCAACCAATGAGCTGCTTCTAACTGTAATGTTTTTCTTGGGCTAAAAGATTTGTTCTCTGGCATTTTTGGCTACGTGTGTAACAAGGCTGGCCTTGTGGCAATCGTCAGCATGATTGTCATTTCACACTTGTGTTTGCCCACATCTCTGAATTTATGCTGCCAGTTAGAGTTAAGAGGCTCAGCCCTCCAGTAGCGATAGCCACAGCTGGCTTTTCAGAATCTAAAACCAATTACTATGAATCATCTTCAGGTTTCTTCCTTCAAGTTTCTTCTTTCCTTCCTGGTACCTGGAAAGCAGTATGAGATTTTGATTCACACATTTGGTTTCACCAGGACAGTGACCTCCTTTTGAACTCAGGTGTTCTGCACACCTAGATGATAATATGTTTCAGAGTCTCAAAGAAGTTGCCTGATCTGACAGCTCTGAGGGAATTAAAAAATAACTCAAACAAAAGTAGATAATTAGCAATTGTATCAAGTAGATGTCAAAATATCTGAAAGGCTCTCAGTTGGATGCCCAAGAAGAAATCTAATTGAAACTCTTTCCTTAGCACATTTGTAAAATGTGGATGTGAGTGTGACTTTTTATTTTTTTGCTTGTTACTACAGGTCAGGAAGCAACAGTTAGAACTGGACATGGAACAACAGACTGCTTCCAAATAGGAAAAGGAGTACATCAAGGCTGTATATTGTCACCCTGCTTATTTAACTTACATGCAGAGTACATCATGAGAAACGCTGGACTGGAAGAAACACAAGCTGGAATCAAGATTGCCGGGAGAAATATCAATAATCTCAGATATGCAGATGACACCACCCTTATGGCAGAAAGTGAAGA
>NW_011494677.1:9880138-9888391 GCF_000754665.1 Bison bison bison | reverse complement strand
AGAGAAGACTCTTGAGAGTCCCTTGGACTGCAAGGAGATCCAACCAGTCCATTCTGAAGGAGATTAGCCCTGGGATTTCTTTGGAAGGAATGATGCTAAAGCTGAAAGCCAGTACTTTGGCCACCTCATGCGAAGAGTTGACTCATTGGAAAAGACTCTGATGCTGGGAGGGATTGGGGGCAAGAGGAGAAGGGGACGACAGAGGATGAGATGGCTGGATGGCATCACCGACTCGATGGACGTGAGTCTCAGTGAACTCCGGGAGTTGGTGATGGACAGCGAGGCCTGGTGTGCTGTGATTCATGGGGTCGCAAAGAGTCGGACACGACTGAGCGACTGATCTGATCTGATCTGACATTGCAAGTTAAGCAAGTTAAGTAGTAAAAAGCAAAAAACATAAAAATAAAAAAATCGTTACACTCATGTCCACAGTTTTTTTGCTAGTTACTACATTGCAAGTTGGGTTGGGATCCCCTGGAGTAGGAAATGGCAACTCACTCCAGTATTCTTGCTTGGGAAATCCCACGGCGGAGGAGCATGGCAGGCTATAGTCCATGGTGCTGCAAAGAGTCAGACATGGCTGAGTGAGTGACACACATTACCAGTTGGTTGAGACCTGAACCAGTGCGTTAAACAGTGGGCTGTAAGGAGAAGGATGGCCTTCCCTGGTGGGAAGAATCTGCCTGCAATGCAGGAGACCCAGGTTCAATCCCTGGGTCGGGAAGATCCTGTAGAGAAGGAAATGGCTACCCACACCAATATTTTTGCCTGAAAAATTCCATGAACAGAAGAGCCAGGTAGGCTATAGGCCATGGGGTTGCAAAGAGTCAGACACAACTGAGTAACTAATACAAGGAAAAGGATATCTTTCTGCTGCATTTCAGGGTCTCTCCTTGGTTTTGAAGACAGGTGGCCCCTGGGTTAGCAGACAATGAGAAAGAAAACATACCCAGAGCACAGGCAAGAGCTTGTCTGACAACAGCCTGGCAGTCCTGACACAGAGGAACTGTGTGTCTCCACGGAACCACTCCCTTCTGAGAGATGCAGGTGCCACATGAGCCCTCAGCCTCAAGAAAATTAACCAGCACTCATGTTAAGAAAGAAGGGATGAATGCTCAAATTATCAGTTCAAAAATTGAGCATATTAAATGACTACATACAGCACTGAGCTAGATGGTACATATAATGTATAAAAAAGCAGAATTTTTACCTTCCAGGGACTTGTGATCTAATATTTCTCATATAAGTCAGACATGAAAGCATAGTGCAGTCTTTCTTCTCCTGAGATGAGACATCACATGTTGAGGGGGAAATATAAGTGAGGGAAAACAGCAGGTTGAAATGTAGAAATTTACATCTTGCCTCTATCACGGTAATGCAGAACTCTGGATGCCTGTTTTCTACCTAAAACTCGAGAAAGGTTATTACATGCCTTTCAGCCTTGCGTCCAGCTTCTGTGGCTCTGATTCTGCTGCCTCCAATTTCTTATACTGGCAACAGAATTCAGGAGAAATGTTGGGTAAAGAACATTCAGTGATATGGTTAAGTCTTTGCCATCAAAGACATCCATCTCATCAGAGGAGGGTGGCCAGTGGCAGAATGTAGCATTGCATGTGTACATGCTAAGTCACTTCAGTTGTGTTCAACTCTTTGCAACCCCATGGACTATAGCCTGCCAGGCTCCTCTGTCCATGGGATTTTCCGGGCAAGAAAACCGGAGTGGGTGACCATTTCCTTCTCCAGGGGATCTTTCTGATCCAGGGACAAACCTGCGTCTCTTTACATTTCCTGCATTGACAGATGGGTTCTTTACCACTGATGCCACCTGGGAAGCCAGAGTCTAGCATAGTATGTTAGAAAAATATCTGTAAGAACTTGAGGTCTTTAGAAATAAAACCTATAGAGGTACCTTTGGTGGATTTCTTGGTAAATGGCTTCACCAACAGGCAAAGGAATACGGAGAGGGCATGTGAGATATCTCTTACCCTTTTAATTGGGTACTGAGGAGTTTTATCACCAATACTTTTTTGATGATCCCTCTGGTCCTTCATCTCTTCATTCGGCGGCCTGCTGCAATTTCTGCAGTTGATAAGACAATAAACAAACATAGAAGGTAAAGTAAGGACTGTCAGTGCCAAATCAACATTTACTAAAGATCTATCGTGTGTCAGTCCTTGTGTTAGAAACTAGAAGGATATGTGTCCACATTCCATAGAAGGAAGCTAGGGTTCTCCTCAAAGTAAATCACTCATAAAATATGAGGTTTCACAAAAGAAATAGCCTCACTTTATGCCAGACCACTTTGTTAAATAGAGCTAGACCTCAGCTCACACTGACGGCGCCTTCACAGCTATCCAGGACTATTTTAGTCCATTTCTATAGGACTAGAAACCATGGATAAATATCTTACAAGTCATGAATCAATTAAACCAGGATTAAACAGCCTCTGAGTGAATTTTCTTCATATACTCACATATCCTAATGTATTTATAAGTGAAACTATTAATTTAAATTAAAATGATTAAATAACTTTTGTCTGGTATATGGTATTTTGGATTAGAATAAAAACACTAAAAGCCCTTGGAGCCCTCGGTTTCTACATTTTCATTTTGTTTGTTGTGGTTTTAAAAATATTTATAACTCACTTTTAAAATTAAGCTTGTTATTTCAAAGTAATTATAGATTCACATGCAGTTGTAATAAATAATACAGAGACATCCCATATTTCCATTACCCAGTTTCCCCCAATGATAACATCTCGGGAACTGTAGTGCAATGTTACAGTCAGGATATTGATATGGATAGAGGCAAGATAGGAAACATTCCATCGCCACAAGCCTCCCTCAGAACTATACTCGCTTTCCTCACACCCCATCACCTGTTTAAGCCCTGGGAACCACTAATCTGTTTTTACTTTCATAGTTTTGCCACCTCAAGAATTATGTAAATAGAATCATACAGTAAGTAACCTTTCAGTTACTTTCTCACTGAGCATAATTCTCTAGAAATTCATCCAGTTTTTGGCCTGTATCAATATTTCATTCTTTTTATTGCTGTGTAGTAGTCCATAGTGAGAATGTAGTGCAGTTAATTTAACCATTCACCTGTTGAAGGGTATATCTATTTCCGGTTTTTGATTTCTAATAAACAGCTATAAAACATCCACATATAGGCTTTTATGTGAACATAAATCTTTATATCTCTGGGATAAATGCTCAGGGAATGTAATTGTTGGATAGTATGGTAATTGCATGTTTATGTTTTTAGGAAACTGCCCAACTGTTTTCCAGAGTAGCTGGACCATTTTACATTCCTATCAGCAATGCATGAGTGATCCAGTTTCTTCACATTCATGCCAGTATTTGATGTTGTCACTGTTTTTTTAATTGTAACCATTCTAGGAGGTGTGAAGTGATATCTCACTATGGTTTGAGTTTCCATTTCCCGAATGGCTCGTGCTGATGAATATATTTTCATGTGCTTGTTTACTATCTGTATCTTTTCTTTGGAGAAATGCCTGTTCACACACTTTGTCCATTTT
The DNA here is from genome assembly GCF_000754665.1 of Bison bison bison. Taxonomy (NCBI): domain Eukaryota; kingdom Metazoa; phylum Chordata; class Mammalia; order Artiodactyla; family Bovidae; genus Bison; species Bison bison. The sequence goes on along the minus strand of NW_011494677.1, from coordinate 9,884,850 downwards.
CTAATTAAATTGTTTTAGTTATTCTTTTTTTTAATGATGGACCCTAAGAGTCGTTTATATAGTCTAGACACTAATCCTTTATCAGATATGTGACTTGCAAATATTTTCTCCCAATCTGTAGCTTGACTTTCACAGGACAAAGTTTTAAATTTTGATAAAGTCCAATTTATCAATTTTTCTTTGTAGAAATTGTGCTTTTGCTGTCAAATCCAAGAATCTTTTTTTTTCTTTTTTTTTAATTTATTTTTTTGAAGGATAATTGCTTTACAGAATTTTGTTGTTGTCTGTCAAACCTCAGCATGAATCAGCCATAGGTATACATATATTCTCTCCCTTTTGAACCTCCCTACCATCTCCTGCCCCATCCCACCCCTCTAGATTGATACAGAGCACCTGTTTGAGTTTCCTGAGCCATACAGCAATTTTCTGTTGGCTATCTATTTTGCATATGGTAATGTAAGTTCCCATGTTACTCTTTCCATACATCTCACCCTCTCCTCCCCTCTCCCCATGTCCATAAGTCTATTCTTTATGTCTGTTTCTCCATTGCTGCCCTGAAAATAAATTCTTCGGTACCAGTTTTCTAGATTCCATATATATGTGTTACAATATGATATTTATCTTTCTCTTTCTGACTCACTTCACTCTGCATAATAGGTTCTAGGTTCATCCACCTCATCAGAACTAACTCAAATGCATTCCTTTCTATGGCTGAGTAATATTCCACTGTATATATGTACCACAACTTCTTTATCCATTCATCTGTCAGTGGACATCTAGGTTGCCTCCACGTTCTAGCTATTGTAAATAGTGCTGCAATGAACAATGGGATACATGTGTCTTTTTCAATTTTGGTTTCCTCAGGGTATATGCCTAGGAGTGGGACTACTGGGTCATATGGTGCTTTTCTTCTTAGTTTTTTAAGGAATCTTCATACCATATTCCATAGTGGCTGTATCAATTTATATTCCCACCAAGAGTATAAGAGCATTCCCTTTTATCCACACCCTGTCTAGCATTTATTGTTTGTAGACTTTTTGATGAGGGCCATTCTGACTGGTGTGAGGTGATTCAAATGCATTCTTTTTAATGGCTGAGTGATATTCCATTGTGTACATGTACCACAGCTTTCTTATCCATTCGTCTACCTATGGGCATCTAGGTTGCTTCCACGTCCAAACTATTGTAAACAGTGTTGCAATGAACATTGGGGTACATGTGTCTCTTTCAATTCTGGTTTCCTCAGTGGAAAACAATCACTTTCCCAATAGTCTTTTTGAACATGACCAAGACTAAAATTGCTTCTTAACTAAGTTAGTAGAATCAGACATTTGGTTGGGTTTTCTTTCCTTTGTACAGCCTACGTTCAACAAAGCCCTAAATGAATGTCCTTTCAGGATAGCAATGATGATAACTCACATGAAGCAAGCTGACTTTTATCCTCCAAACCACATCAGAATAATTGTAAAATTACTGGTTTAATGGCTGTCTCCATCATCAGAATGTACACTCCTCAGAGGCAGGGACTTGCTCGGCACCTTGTGGATGCTCAGTAAATATTTGTTAAATAAATAAATGAATAAAAGCTTAAAATATCTTTAAAGAGGCATTCTGGTTTTGACTATTAAGAAAGGCAGCTACATGGATGGACCTAGAGATTATCATACTAAGTGAAGTAAATCAGACAGAGAAAGACAAGTATCACATGGTATCACTTATCTATGGAATCTAAAAATATGATACAAGCAAACTTATTTACAAAGCAGAAATAGATTCATGGACATAGAAAACAAACTTATGATTACCAAAGGGGGATGGTGTGAGGGATAAATTAGGAGTTTGGGATTAAAATATATATATTACTATATATAGAATATATGACAAAAAAGACCTATTACACAGCACAGGAATTATACTCAATACCCTGTGATAACTTAAAATGGAAAAGAACCTATAGAAGAATATATATATATATATATATATACACACACACATAGTATATAGTATTAAGTCACTCAATCATGCCCAATTCCTTGCAATCCCACAGATTGTAGCCTGCAAGGATCCTCTGTCCATGGGATTCTCCAGGCAAGAATACTGGAGTAGACTGCAATTACCTTCTCCAGAGGGTCTTCCTGACCCAGGGATTGAACCCAGGTGTCCTGCGTTGCAGGCAGATTCTTTACTGTTTAGGTACAGGGAAGACCTGTGTGTGTATATATATCTATACACACACACATACATATAACTTAATCCAGAGAAGGCAATGGCACCCCACTCCAGTACTCTTGCCTGGAAAATCCCATGGATGGAGGAGCCTGGTAGGCTGCAGTCCATGGGGTCGCTAAGAGTCGGACACGACTGAGCGACTTCACTTTCACTTTTCACTTTCATGCATTGGAGAAGGAAATGGCAACTCACTCCAGTGTTCTTGCCTGGAGAATCCCAGGGACGGGGGAGCCTGGTGGGCCGCCGTCTATGGGGTCGCACTGAGTCGGACACGACTGAAGTGACTTAGCATAGCATAGCATAGCATGACTTAATCACTTTGATGTGCACTTGAAACTAACACACCATTGTAAATCAATCATATTTCAATAAAAAATATTTTAAAACCTTTTAAAAAGTAAGGTAGTACAGAGAATTCCACTTTCAGGAATAGGAAATAGATGTCTCTTCCTTATTGCTTCTGCTAAGTGCAAGTAAAACAAGCATAAGAAGACTCTGAATGAGGGGAAATGAAGGCAGAGAAGTTAGGGAGACCCAGGGCATAAGGAACAACACAGTGGTGAGTTCTCTTTTGTCCTCCTGTATCACAGACAAGGAATCAAAGATGCGAATAAACCAGAAATGCCCAAGAATGTAGATAAAAGAAACTCAGCAAAAGCCTACTCTCTTTAGCCCAAGGACTAGGAGAAGGTGTCTCCTTTCCTTTTCCCCAAAGGAAAGGTGAAACCTTGCAAGACAGAAAACTTGCATATAATAACTACTCTTCCTTAGCTAAATAATTCAGAAAAGGCTGTGACCTGCCCCCTCCGCACCCATGGCAATATAGTTGAGTGGAAAGCCTGGATTTCCACCCATGCAAGACTGACACAAGTTGCCCTAACACCCCTCTTAGAGGCAGTGTCAGTAAAAGCCAAATAGAAAGCCTGCAATGAGACCTGCCTGTGGCATCAGGTGGAGACCACATGGGGAGCCTGGCCTTTCCTCCTCACCCACAGCGATGAGACATCTATCCCTTAGGGAAGATGGGTGGGGAGATATCAGGACTTTCAAGATTTATCAGAAGTAATGAGGCTGCCCCTGCCTCAGAGTTGGTGAAGACCACAAAGGGAGCTGGAATCCCACAGCAGTAACAAGACCCTCCACCACTATTTTCTTGGGTGTCCATGGAGTATGAGTGGAAAGCCTGGACTTCAAACTCCACCCAAATTTGAATAGCCCTACAACCATCAAGTAAACTGAATTCATAATTTTAAAAAGAAATTTCAGGGTCTAAAAAACTAACATCAATTCTATACAGGCTCTTCCAGGAAACAGAACAGGAATGAATATGTCATGATTCATTGTATAAAGTTAATATTACCCTGATAGCAAAATCAGTACCAAAAAAGAAAAAAACCTACAAACCAATATTACTCATAGTTACAGATACAAAAGTCCTTAACAAAATATTAAGATAAAGAACTCAGAAAAATATAAAAAGGGGACTTCCCTGGTGGTCCAGTGGCTAAGATGCTGTGCTCTCAATGCATGGGGCCTGGGGTTCTTTCTGTTCCTATGCAGGGAACTAGATCCCACATGCCACAGCTGAAGACCCCACATGCCACAACAAAGACTGAAGATCCTGTGTGATGTAACTAAAGACCTGGAACAGCCAAATAAATAGATATTTTTTAAAAAGAAAAATATAAAAAGAATTATGCATTATGACTTAATGGAACTATCCCAAGGATGCAACGCTGATTCACTATTTGAAAATCAATCAATATAATATACATTTCTCCAATATACAGACATATCTCCAATAATATACCATATTAATAAGCTAAAGAAAAAAATTACATTGATTATATTAATCAATGCAAAAGAAGCATTTCACATAATTCAACATCCATTCATGATAAAAACTCTCAGAAAAAAGAACAGAGGAACTTCCTCAGCTTGATAAAGATTATCTAACACATAATGATGTGTTAAATATCACTGATGAATAATATCATTAATGATGATACTTAATGATGAATACTGCCCATATTTCTCCTACATCAAGAACAAGGCAAAGATGTTTGACCGACACTCTGATTCAACATAGGCTGGAAGTTCTAACCAGTTAAAAAAGGAAATGAAAGTCACACAAATTGGAAAGGAAGAAATAAAATTATTCCTGCTTGCAAATAACATAACTGTCAATGTAGGAAATCCCAGTTCAGTTAAGTTCAGTCACTCAGTTGTGTCCGACTCTTTTCAACCCCATGGACTGCAGCATGCCAGGCTTCCCTGTCCATCACCAACTCCCAGAGCTTGCTCAAACTCACATCTGTCAAGTCAGTGATGGTATTCAACTATCTCATTCTCTGTTGTCCCCTTCTCCTCCTACCTTCAATCTTTCCAGTATCAGGGTCTTTACGAAGGAGTCAGTTCTTCGCATCAGGTGGCCAAAGAATTGGAGCTTCAGCTTTAGCATCAGTCCTTCCAATGAATATTCA
>NW_011494677.1:9878420-9879133 GCF_000754665.1 Bison bison bison | reverse complement strand
TACCTGAAAAAGAATTCAGAATAATGATAGTAAAGATGACCAAAAACCTTGAAAACAAAATGGAGAAAATGCAAGAATCAATTAACAAAGACCTAGAAGAATTAAAGAATAAACATACAAACAACATAATTACTGAAATTAAAAATATTATAGAAGGAATCAATAGCAAAATATCTGAAGCAGAAGAATGAATCAGTGAGCTGGAAGATAAAGTGGTGGAAATAACTTCTGAAGAGCAGAAAAAAATAAAAAGAATGAAAAGAACTGAAGATAGTCTCAGAGACCTCTGGGACAATATCAAATGTACCAGCATTAGAATTTTAGGGGCCCCAGAAGAAGAAAAAAAGAAAGGGTATGAGAAAAATTTTGAAGAGATTATAGTTGAAAATTTCCCCAACATGGAAAAGGAAATAGGCAATCAAATCCAAGCGGCACAAAGAGTCCCACACAGGATAAACCCAAGGAGAAACATGCCAAATCAGATCAGATCAGATCAGTCGCTCAGTCGTGTCTGACTCTTTGCGACCCCATGAATTGCAGCACGCCAGGCCTCCCTGTCCATCACCAACTCCTGGAGTTCACTGAGACTCACGTCCATCGAGTCAGTGATGCCATCCAGCCATCTCATCCTCTGTCGTCCCCTTCTCCTCCTGCCCCCAATCCCTCCCAGCATCAGAGCCTTTTCCAATGAGTCAACTCTTCGCATGAGGTGG
>NW_011494677.1:9876851-9878320 GCF_000754665.1 Bison bison bison | reverse complement strand
TCATTCCTTCCAAAGAAATCCCAGGGTTGATCTTCAGAATGGACTGGTTGGATCTCCTTGCAGTCCAAGGGACTCTCAAGAGTCTTCTCCAACACCACAGTTCAAAAGCATCAATTACTAATCAAACTAACAAAGACTAAACACAAAGAAAGAATATTAAAAGTAACAAGGGAGAAGTAAAAAGTAATATACAAGGGAAACCCCATATGCTTAACAGCTGATCTTTAAGCAGAAACTCTTCAGGCCAGAAGGGAATAGCAGGATATATTTAAAGTATTGAAAAGGAAAAATCTACAACCAAGATTTCTGTACCTGGCAAGGATCTCGTTCAAAATTGATGGAAAAATAAAAACTTCTCAGACAAGCAAAAGTTAAAGAATTCAGTACCAACAAACCAGCTTTACAACAAATATACAGTCAAGAAATACAAGAGAAGAAAACAGACCTACAAAATCCACCCCAAAGAATTAAGAAAATGGCAATAGGAACATATATATCAATAATTACTTTAAATGTAAATGGATTAAATGCTCCAACCAAAAACACAGACTGACTTAATGGATCCAAAAATAAGACCCATATATATGCTGTCTACAAGAAACCCACTTCAGACCTAACGACATATAGACTGAAAGTGAGAGGATGGAAAAATATATTCCATGCAAATGGGAAGCAAAAGAAAGCTGGAGTAGCAATCCTCATATCAGACAAAATAGCCTTAAAATAAGAAGATTACAAGAGATAAGGAAGGACACTACATAATGATCAAGGGACCAATCTAAAAGGAAGACATAACAATTGTAAATATCTATGCATCCAATATAGGATCACCTCAATAGATAAGACAAATACAGTTCAGTTCAGTTCAGTCGCTCAGTCGTGTCCGACTCTTTGCGACCCCATGAATCGCAGCATGCCAGGCCTCTCTGTCCATCACCAACTCCCGGAGTTCACTGAGACTCACGTCCATCGAGTCAGTGATGCCATCCAGCCATCTCATCCTCTGTCGTCCCCTTCTCCTCCTGCCCTCAATTCCTCCCAGCATCAGAGTCTTTTCCAATGAGTCAACTCTTCGCATGAGGTGGCCAAAGTACTGGAGTTTCAGCTTTAGCATCATTCCTTCCAAAGAAATCTCAGGGCTGATCTCCTTCAGAATGGACTGGTTGGATCTCCTTGCAGTCCAAGGGACTCTCAAGAGTCTTCTCCAACACCACAGTTCAAAAGCATCAATTCTTCGGCACTCAGCTTTCTTGACAGTTCAACTCTCACATCTGTACATGACCACAGGAAAAACCATAGCCTTGACTAGACTAACCTTTGTTGGCAAAGTAATGTCTCTGCCTTTGAATATGCTATCTAGGTTGATCATAACTTTCCTTCCAAGGAGTAAGCGTCTTTTAATTTCATGGCTGCAATCACCATCTGCAGTGATTTTGGAGCCCCCCAAAATAAAGTCTGACACTGTTTCC
>NW_011494677.1:9873325-9876751 GCF_000754665.1 Bison bison bison | reverse complement strand
GCCATGAAGTGATGGGACTGGATGCCATGATCTTCGTTTTCTGAATGTTGAGTTTTAAGCCAACCTCTTCATTCTCTTCTTTCACCTTCATCAAGAGGCTTTTTAGTTCCTCTTCACTTTCTGCCATAAGGGTGGTGTCATCTGCATATCTGAGGTTATTGATATTTCTCCCGGCAATCTTGATTCCAGCTTGTGTTTCTTCCAGTCCAGCATTTCTCATGATGTACTCTGCATATAAGTTAAATAAGCAGGGTGACAATATACAGCCTTGACGTACTCCTTTTCCTATTTGGACCCAGTCTGTTGTTCCATGTCCAGTTCTAACTGTTGCTTCCTGACCTGCATACAGATTTCTCAAGAGGCAGATCAGGTGGTCTGGTATTCCCAACAGACATAAAAGGAGAAATTGACAGTAACACAATAATAGTAGGAGACTTTAACACCCCACTCACACCAATGGACAGATCATCAAAACAGAAAATTAACAAGGAAACACTAGTCTTAAATTATATATTAGATAAGATGGATCTCATTGATATCTTCAGGACAGTCCATCCAAATACAGAAGAATATATCTTCTTCTCAAGTGCACATGGAACATTCTCCAGGATAGACCACATCTTGGGTCACAAGTAAAACCTCAGTAAATTTAGGAAAATTGAAACTGTATCAAGCATCTTTTCTGACCACAACACTATGAGACTAGATATCAATTACAAGAAAAAAACTGTAAGAAATACAAACACATGGAGATTAAACAACACATTTCTAAATAGCCAACAGTTTACTGAAGAAATCAAAATGGAAATTAAAAAATTTCTAGAAACAAATGACAATGAAAACACGACACCTCAAAACCTATGGGCTGCAGCAAAAGCAGTTCTAAGAGGGAAGTTTATACCAATACAATCCTACCTCAAGACACAAGAAAAACATCCAGTAGACAACCTAACTTTACGCCTAAAACAACTAGAAAAAGAAGAACAAAAAACCCCCAAAATTAGTATAAGGAAAGAAATCAAAAAGATCCAAGCAGAAAATAAATGAAAAATAAATGAAAGAAATAATAGTAAAGATTCATAAAACTAAAACCTGGTTCTTTGAGAAGATAAAACAAAACTGACAAGCCTTTAGCCAGACTTATCAAGGAAAAAAGAGAGAAGAATCAAATCAACAAAATTAGAAATGAAAAAGGAGTGATTACAACAAGCAATGCAGAAATACAGAGGATTATAATAGACATTATGAATAACTATATGGCAATAAAATGTATAACGTGGAAGAAATGGACAGATTCTTAGAAGAGTTCAATCTTCCAAGACTGAACCCGGAAGAAATAGAAATTATGAACAACCCAATTATAAGCACTGAAATTGAAGCTATGATCAAAAATCTCCCCAAAACCAAAAGCCCAGGACCAGATGGCTTCACAGAAGAATTCTAGCAAACATTTAGAGAAGAGCTAATGCCTATCCTTCTAAAACTCTTTCAAAAAACTGCAGAGGAAGGAACACTTCCAAACTCATTCTATGAGGCCACCGTCACCCTGATACCAAAACCAGACAAAGATAACACACAAAATGAAAACTACAGGCCAATATCACTGATGAACATAGATGCAAAAATCCCCAACAAAATTTTAGGAAACAGAATTCAGCAACACTTCAAAAAGCTAATACACCATGATCAAGTTGGGCTTATTCCAGAAATGCAAGGGTTTTTCAATATACGCAAATCAATCAATATGATACACTATATTAACAAACTGAAAGATAAAAGCATATGATAATCTCAATAGATGTAGAAAAGGCCTTTGACAAAATTCAGCACCCATTTATGATTGAAACTCTTCAAAAAATGGGCATAGAAGGAACCTACCTTAACCTAGTAAAGGCCGTATATGATAAGCCTACAGCAAACATTATTCTCAATGGTGAAAAACTGAAAGCATTCCCTCTAAGATCAGGAACAAGACAAAGGTGTTCACTTTCACTGCTATTATTCAACACAGTTCTGGAAGTCCTAGTGACAGCAATCAGAGAAGAAGAAGAAATAAAAGGAATCCAGATCAGAAAAGAAGTAAAGCTCTCACTGTTTGCAGATGACATGATACTGTACATAGAAAACCCTAAAGATAGTATCAGAAAATTACTAGCGCTAATCAGTGAATTTGTAAAGTTTCAGAATACAAAATCAATATACACAGAAATCACTTGCATTTCTATATACTAACAATGAAAAATCAGAAGGAGAAATTAAGGAATCAATCCCATTCATCACTGCAACAAACAGAATTAAATATCTAGGAATAAACTTACCTAAGGAGACAAAAGAACTGTACACAGAAAATTAAAAGACACTAATGAAAAAAATCAAAGACAACATAAACAGACGGAGAGATATTCCACGTTCCTGGGTAGGAAGAATCAATATTGTAAAAATGACTATACTGCCAAATGAAATCTACAGATTCAATGTGACCCCTATCAAATTACCAATGACATTTTTCACAGAAGTAGAACAAAAAATTTCACAGTTTATATGGAAACACAAAAGACTGAATAGCCAAAGAAGTCTTGAGAAAGAAGAATGGAGCTGGAGGAATCAATCTTACTGACTTCAGATTATACTAAAAAGCTATGGTCATCAAGACAGTATGGTACTGGCACAAAAACAGAAATGTAGACCAATGGATCAATATAGAAAGCCCAGAACTAAACCCATGGGTACCTTATTGTTGGCAAAAGAGACAGGAATATACAATGGGGCAAAGACAACCTCTTCAATAAATGGTACTGGGAAAACTGGACAGCTACATGTAAAAGAATGAAATTAGAACACTTCCTAACACCATACACAAAAATAAACTCAAAATGGGTTAAAGACCTAAATGTAAGACCAGAAACTATAAAACTCTTAGAGGAAAACATAGGCAGAACACTCAATGACATAAATCAAAGCAAGATCCTCTGTGACCCACTTCCTAGAGTAATGGAAATAAAAGCAAAAGTAAACAAGTGGGACCTGATTAACTTAAAAGCTTTTGCACAGCAAAGGAAACTATAAGCAAGGTGAAAAGACAACCCTCAGAATGGGGGAAAATAATAGCAAATGAAACAACTGACAAAGGATTAATTTCCAAAATATACAAGCAGCTTATAAAACTCAATGCCAGAAAAGCAAACAACCAAATCAAAAAGTGGGAAAAGGACTTAAACAGACGTTTCTCCAAAGAAGACATACAGATGGCTAACAAGCACATGAAAAGATGCTCAACATCGATCATTGAGAAATACAAATCAAAACTGGTGGATGAAACTGGAGCCTATTATACAGAGTGAAGTAAGTCAGAAAGAAAAACACCAATACAGTATATTATATTTATTATAATATATATATATATATATATAATACATATATATAAAT
>NW_011494677.1:9867292-9873225 GCF_000754665.1 Bison bison bison | reverse complement strand
TTGGATTCTGTGGGAGAAGGCAAGGGTGGGATGATTTGAAAGAATAGCATTGAAACATGTATATTACCATATGTGAAATAGATCACCAGTCCAGGTTCAATGCATGAGACAGGGTGCTCAGGGCTGGTGCACTGGGATGACCCTGAGGAATAGGATGTGGAGGGAGGCAGGAGCGGGGTTCAGGATGGGGAACACATGTGCACCCATGGCTAATTCATGTCAACGTATGGCAAAAACCACTGTAATATTGTAAAATAATTAGCCTCTAATTAAAAGAAATAAATTAAGAAAGAAAAGTGTTTTCTTTATGCATCTAAATATAATGTCAACGAAAGAAGCTTCTACCCACATTTGATGACAAAACTGTGGTTAGTTCCTTGGTATTAACTACTTAGAGCATACAGATGACTTCCACACCCACTCCCTCAACCCACCCAAATGCCAAAAAAGTCTGGTTTCCCTTCAGTCTTCCCATTTGAATACAGCATCTCCATACACCCCAACGTTTAAATTCCAAATCTAAAAATTGTTCCTCTTTCCTCACCAGCCCCCAGCCTCCATCCGGGCCACCAGCAAAACTTGGCGGCTCCACTCCCCAAATGTCCCTCTCACCATCTCAATGCTGCAGTCCTGACCGTTTCTCGTCAGGACTGAAGCAAGAGCTCCCAGATGAGTCTGCCTGCATTCACTCCTGCCCCATGACCACTCTCTCGTGACAACACGAGTGTTGTTGCACATCTTCAGCCAAGTCATGCCGCTTCTCTGCAGTGAACCTTCCTAATGTTTTCTCACACACTTGCCATGCAAGTCAAGCATCCTAACCAGGATTTCTAAGTCTGCCTTGAATGGTCCTCTGCCTCTGTTTCTCTTGTTCTGCTTTCATCTTGAGCCTCCATCTCCTTTGCCCCCCAACCTCATCATAACAGCCATCTTTCTGGTTGTCAAACACCACCATGCTTGCTCTGCCTTAGGGCTTTTGTACTGCCTGGTCTTTCTGCCTGGAATGTTCTTCCTGCTAACCTTTGATGGCGGGCTGCCCTTTGATTTTAGACCCCAACTTAAATGTTAGCTCCTCTAGAATATCTTTCCTGATCATCTAATTGTATTGATGGATAACCCATCTGTTATTCTTTATAAAGTTACCTTTACAAAAATTCTCAAGCATTACCTCTGTTATGAATATCAGCTGTTCTGCTTACATATCATCTGTTCCTTTTTTTGCTTATTTCTTTGAACTCTGTTTTGAAAATATCAATTCCATGACAGAAGAGGGACTTTCTCTTAGTTCTTCACCATCCCTAATAGTTCCTCAATATATATTTACAGAGTGACTGAGTGAGGGATCACGGGTCCTTTTCTCATTGTCATGGACTACCAGATGAAGAATAGAACCAACTGGCCATGGAAGATAGGAGAATAAGTTATAGGAAGTGGTTACTAAAAGCAAATGTTCTGAGACAATAAAGTACATTGTCTTATGTGAATGTAAAATGATGAGTCACTATGGAAAACAGCATGAAGTTTCCTCAAAAAATTAAAAGCAGAACTATCATATAATCAGCAATCTTATTACTGAATATTTATTTAAAAGAAATAAAATCAGAATATTGAAAACATATCTGTACTCATATTCACTGCCACATTATTCACAATAGGCAAGATACAGAAACAACTCAAGTGTCCATCAACAGATGAATTGATAAAGATGTGGCATTTATATACAATGGAATATTATTCGGCTATGAGGAAGAAGGAAATATTGCCATTCGCAAAAACATGGACGGACCTTGAGGGTGTTATGCTAAGTGAAATAAGCTAAACAGAGAAAAACAAAAATGATCTCACTTCACATAGAATCTTTTTTTTTTAAGTCAAATTCATTGAAACAAAATAGAAAAGTGGCTGGTGGGTGAGGGAAACGGGGAGAGGTTGGTAAAAAGGTATGAACTTTCAGATATAAAATAAATAAGTTCTGAGGCTTTAACATAAAACATGGTGACTGTAGTTGATAACACTGTATTGCATAATTAAATTTACCAAGAGAATAGAACTTTAATTTCCACCACCATCCCTGCCAATATACACACACAAAGATAAGTATGTGAAGTGATAGATGTGTTAATGAAGCAAATGGGGGAATCTTTCACAATGTATACATATTTTACAATTCTGTATGTCCATTGTACCTCCATAAAGCAGAATTTTTTAAAAAAGTAGAGAAACCAGTAAAACAAAGTCCTATACACATGTCACCCAATCCTAAGTCATCATTCTACATCCAGTCTTGTTTCATATCCCCACTCACTCTTGTCCTCAGCCTTGTCACTATCTTGAAGCAATCTCAGACAGCTAATTATTTCACCAGTATACTAGAAATCTACATTCTCTAAAATTGTTTTAGTTATTTACTATATAAAGAGATATGCTACTGAGGAAGTTAAAACATGGATTTGAACCAAACTGTTCAGATTCAAATCCTGGCTTTGTCACTTATTAATTGTAAAACCTAAGCAAGTTACTTACAGTGTGAGCCTCTGTTTCCTCATCTGTAAACTGGAGATAGTTAATAGTGAGGATTAAATATGTTAATATATGCTATGCATCTAGGGCAATCCTTAAGCCTTGGTGAGTGCTTATATGTGTTCAGTTCAGTTCAGTCGCTCAGTCGTGTCTGACTCTTTCCTACCCCATAGGCACGCCAGGCCTCCCTGTCCATCACCAACTCCCGGAGTTTACTTAAACTTATGTCCATTGAGTCAGTGATGCCATCCAACCATCTCATCCTCTGTCGTCCCCTTCTCCTCCTGCTTTCAATCTTTCCCAGCATCAGGGTCTTTTCAAACGAGTCAGTTCTTCACATCAGGTGGCCAAAGTATTGGAGTTTCAGCTTCAACATCAGTCCTTCCAATGAATATTCAGGATTGATTTCCTTTAGGATTGACTGATTGGATCTCCTTGCAGTCCAAGGGACTCTGAAGAGTCTTCTCCAACACCAAGGTTCAAAAGTATAAATTCTTCGGTGCTCAGCTTTCTTTATAGTCCAACTCTCACGTCCACACATGACTACTGGAAAAACCATAGCCTTGACTAGACGGACCTTTGTTGACAAAGTAATGTCTCTACTTTTCAATATGCTGTCTAGGTTGGTCATAATCTTCCTTCCAAGGAGCAAGCATCTTTTAATTTCATGGCTGCAGTCACCATCTGCAGTGATTTTGGAGCCCAGAAAAATAAAGTCTAACACTGTTTCCCCATCTGTTTGCCATGAAGTGATGGGACCAGATGTCATGATCTTAGTTTTTTGAATGTTGAGCTTTAAGCCAACTTTTTAACTCTCTTCTTTCACTTTCATCAAGAGGCTCTTTAGTTCTTCTTCACTTTCTGCCATAAGGGTGGTATCATCTGCATATCTGAGGTTATTGGTAATTCTCCCGGCAATCTTGATTCCAGCTTGTGCTTCATCCAGCCCAGCGTTTCTCATAATGTACTCTGCATATAAGTTAAATAAGCAGGGTGACAATATACAGCCTTATATGTGTTAGCTATTATTATTTTCAGAGGCAGGGGAATGGGTAATTGTTCAGTCGCTAAGTCGTGTCCAACTCTTTGTGACCCCATGGACTGCAATGTGCCAGGCTTCCCTGTCCTTCACTATCTCCCAGAATTTGTTCAAACCCAGGTCCTTCGAGTTGGTGATGCCAGCCAACCATCTCATCCTTTGTCGTCCCCTTCTCCTCCTGCCTTCAGTCTTTCCCAACATCAGAGTCTTTTTCATCTGCATATCTGAGATTATTGATATTTCTCTTGGCAATCTTGATTCTAGCTAAATGAAACTTGAATTTAAATTTTACTAGAACTGGGTGAAAATTGAAATTTAATGAAAATAGAAACTGCCTTTTCTTCCTCTTCTGTACAGTGAGATAAAGAACATCAGAATTTTGATCATAAAACTTTGGGCCATGCTATGACTGCATTTTATAGCCTTGAGAACATCACTAAATTACTCTAAGCCATTTCTGAGATGGAAACAGCATCTGTTACCCCTCTCCCTGTGAGCAGGGCTGGTTCTAGGACTATTACTGCAGATACTCATCTCACTGGAATCCCCTTGCTCTAGCTGAGCTCTCCTTCATCTTTTACCTCCATGTTCCCCATTCAAAGATGCTCTTAGGAAAGTACTGGAGAAACTCATCTCATTGATGTGAGTGATTGGGGTGGCTTCACATATTAATATTACCAACAACATTTGTGTTTGAACAGTTTTAAGCTTTCCTATTACAGTGCCTCAGTCATTAATAAGCCAAATAAGTCTTTTGAGCATCCCCCAATCCAATATCTGTGTGCAGCTGCTCACATAGACACTTGCCTCAACTGTGGAAGCTGTTGTCACAGATAACCCAGATGAGCATTCTACAAGGCAGACCTCCTCTCTTCACACCTGTGCTCCTAGGGATTTATCCACAGCCATGTGTGCAGGAACCAGGGTGACTGCATTGAGAAAGGAGAAGGCATTCAGAGGGGTGCAAAAGGAATGACACCTTGCAGGGAGGTCTTCAGCTATGTTTTGTAAGTGTTTGAAAATGCTGGAGAGATTTTAGACGTAACTGAGTCATGAGCACAATTGGCTTCCCAACATTTGGAATAATTACATAATGGTCACATAGAAGACTTAAAATGAGTGAAAAGAAAAATTGAAGTGTATGGTGTGGAAGTCAAAGTAAGAGTTAGGTCTCTCCCAGCTTTTATTTACTGCTTTTCACTAAATATGAAGAGGCTCATGGAATAGAAACTGAGCTTGGACAGCTCCATATATCAGAAGAGAACATTAGACAGGAAAAGGCTTTGCAAGGACTTGTCAAGTATTCTCTGAACAGAAAGGAAGCAGCCTATCTCCTAAGAATGGTCTGTCTGCCATCACAAAATCCAGTACCAAGAAGTTAGCCCAAATTACCCTCAAAATTAGTCACATCAAGGGGGTGAGCCTAGTTATATCATGAACCATATCTTCAACAATGATACTAGCAAAACCCTCTTTTTACAAACCAACACTCTTTGGAGACTTTGATGGTCTAATAATAATAATAGCAGTAACATTAATAACAATAATACCTAATTTTCAACAAGCACTTATTTGTGCCAGGTACTCTTTCTGAGGACTTCATTATTAATAGTAATGTAAGTTAGTATTTATATTAATAATGATATGTGAGTATTAGCTAGAGGGAGAGTAATTTACTTGAGCATTCAGGAGTTATAGGAACTTTCAGTCCAGTGAAAGTAGTGGATTTTGTTGGTTGCATTTTATAAACAGCACTGTGTTAGGCTGCGTGAAAAGAGAAAACTAAAACCTCTTACCTACTCTAGATCTACTCTACAGTGAGACCCCTTCAGGGGCTTAGACAGGAAGGAATGCTTTGTGAGAATCCGGGGACCTTGTTTGGGCTCAACCAGAAAGGCGCCTTTCCTGTGTTGGCGTGGGAAAGGAAGGGGGAGCGGGGACCAGCAGTTGTGCCAGGCATGTGCCACAGTCTTGCCACTTCCACCTCAAGACATCTCTGTTTGAAACAGTGTCTTCTGCCCACTTCTAGGGAAGGAGTGGCTATTTCCACAGGAAGCAAAATTCCACAGTGGCAAGAGCACAGGTCTAATCTGGTTCTAAAATTAGAACGGCACCAACAGAACAAAGATTTTTGTGTGTATGTTCTGGTCATCATCCGAAACACTCACACACAGTGCTCATATTGTTCAAAGCAAATTTCATTACCCACAGTCCCGGCCATGGGATGCTTTTTAAAAACCTTCTTTGTTTCAGATTTGCTGAGTTATTCAGACTGTTAAAAAGCTAAGTGCATGTAAGAGCTCTAAATCAAGTCATCTGTCTAGAATATTTCCTTTGAGGAAAGTTCCCTTTTTCATTCTATCTCTCACCCTCA
>NW_011494677.1:9865400-9867169 GCF_000754665.1 Bison bison bison | reverse complement strand
CTAAAATTAGGTTGCAGACTCTAGGGTTGCATATCTTGTGAGTGGGAGTTCTTGGTGACATAAAACAGCATTTAAGAACTGATATGCAACTTGGGAAGGGAAAATCATGGACGATGAAGAGTAGAAGACACAGTGAGTTGGGAGAGAAGGGAGGGTGTTGGCATGTATAGACGACGTGGATTAGAAGCAGGAGGGAGTTGCCTACAGAGCAGAAATTCAGTGACTTCCATTTCAGACAGGTCAGAGAGCTGTTGCTGCCTCCATCCATAGGTTTTGCTGGCAGTGTCTGAAGTGAACATGCCTTTAAGCTTTCACAACCAAGAGATGAACTTCTGAAAAAATATTCACTCCTTCTACTCAGGCCATCATTCCAATTTTCTTCTGTAGTCACTGTTTTATAAAAATCATGTCCTCCAACACAGGAGTCCTCCACCTTGACGCTACTGACATTTTGGACTGGATAACCCCCTCTGCTGAGGGGGCTGCACTGTGCATCACAGGATATCTTTCTGCACCCCTGACCTCTCTCATGCAGGCAGCACCTCCCCTCGCCCAGGGCAACCAGAAGTGTCTCCAGATCTACTGACTATCTTTTTGGAAACAAAACCACCCCCAGCTGAGAACCCCAACTCTAACCCAGTGAACTACAAACTGCTGAGAAAAACACACATTGCTGAGAAAATCTAATCAGCCGATAGAAATCATTGCCATTACTTTTTTTAAAACCTACCCAAGGAAGGAAAATGACCTCTAATTTTTAACTGGAAACAGATCATTCTTTCCACTTAAATACAAGGATGATAACAAGGCAGAGCTTAGCTCTGTAAGAAGTGCTGTGAATTTTTTTTTTAATTTATTTATTTATTTGGCTGCACCAGATCTTAGTGGCAGTATGTGGGATCTTCGATCTTGGGTGAACTCTTAGTTGCGGCATGTGCGATCTAGTTCACAGCCCGGGAATCGAGCCCTGGCCCCCTGCACTGGGGGCATGGAGTCTTAACCGCTGGACCACCAGGGAAGTCCCAGAAGTGCTGTGAATTTTATTTGTGATTTTTGATGTAGAATAAGTGAACACGAGTCAGTCACAACTGGTTATTTTTAGTTGTTGTTCAGTTGCTCAGTGGTGTCTAACTCTTTGTTACCCCATGGATGGTTGCACACCAGGCTTCCCTATCCTTCACTGCCTTCTGGAGTTTGCACAAACTCATGTCCATTGAATCAGTGATGCCATCCAACTATCTCATCCTCTGTCACTCCCTTCTTCTTTTGCTCTCAATCTTTCCCAGCATCAGGGTCTTTTCCAACAAGTAGGCTCTTCACATGAGGTAGCCAAACTACTGGAGCTTCAGCTTCAACATCAATTCTTCCAACGAATATTCAGGACTGACCTCCTTTAGGATTGGCTGGTCTGATCTCCTAGCTGTCCAAAGGACTCTCAAAAATCTTCTCCAGCATCACAGTTTGAAAGCTTCAATTCTTCAGTGCTCAGCCTTCTTTATGGTCCAACTCTCACATCCATACATGACTACTGGAAAAACCATAGCCTTGACTAGATGGACCTTTGTTGGCAAAGTGATGTCTCTGCTTTTTAATATACTGTCTAGGTTTGTCATAGCTTTTCTTCCAAGGAACAAGCATCTTTTAATTTCATGGCTGCAGCCACCATCTGCAGTGATTTTGGAGCCCAAGAAAATAAGGTCTGTCACTGTTTCCACTGTTTCCCCATCTATTTGCCATGAAGTGATGGGACCAGATGCCATGATCTTAGT
>NW_011494677.1:9850247-9865300 GCF_000754665.1 Bison bison bison | reverse complement strand
TTTTTCACTCTCCTCTTTCACTTTCATCAAGAGGCTCTTTAGTTCTTCTTCACTTTCTGCCTTAAGGGTGGTGTCATCTGCATATCTGAGGTTATTGATATTTCTTCCAGCAATCTTGATTCCAGCTTGTGCTTCATCCAGCCTGGCATTTCTCATGATGTACTCTGCATAGAAGTTAAATAATCAGGGTGACAATATACAGCCTTGACATACTCCTTTCCCAATTTGGAACCAGTCTGTTGTTCCATGTCCAGTTCTAACTATTGTTTCTTGACCTGCATACAGGTTTCTCAAGAGGCAGGTAAGGTGGTCTGGTATTCCTATCTCTTTAAGAATTTTTCACAGTTTTTTGTGATCCACAGTCAAAGGCTTTAGGGTAGTCAATGAAGCAGAAGTTGATGTTTTCCAGGAATTTCCTTGCTTTTTCTATTATCCAATGGATGTTGTCAATTTGATCTCTGGTTCTTCTGCCTTTCCTAAATCCATTTTGTATTTCTGGAATTTCTCAGTTCACGTATTGTTTAAGCCTAACTTGAAGGATTTTGAGCATTATCTTGCTAGCATGTGAAATGAGTGCAATTGTGCGGTAGTTTGAACATTCTTTGGCATTGCCCTTCTTTGGAATTGGAATGAAAACGACCTTTTCGAGTCCTGTAGCCACTGATGAATTTTCCAGATTTGCTGGTATATTGAGTGCAGCACTTTAACAGCATCATCATGTAGGATTTGAAATATTTCAGCAGAAATTCCATCACCTCCACTAGCTTTGTTCTAAGGCCCACTTGACTTCACATTCCAGGATCACACCATCATGGTTATCCAAGTCATTGAGACCTTTTTTGTATGATTCTTCTGTGTATTCTTGCCACCTATTCTTTATACCTTCTGCTTGTTAGATCCTTACTGTTTCTGTCCTTTATTGTGTCCAGCTTTGCATGAAATGTTCACTTGGTATCTCTAATTTTCTTGAAAAGGTCTCTAGTCTTTTCCATTCTACTGTTTTCCTCTATTTCTTTGTGTTCTTTACTTAAGAAGGGTTTCTTATCTCTCCTTGCTATTTTTTGGAACTCCGAATTCAGATGAGTGTATCTTTCCTTTTCTCCTTTGTCTTTCAGTTCTTTTCTTTTCTCAACTATTTGTAAGGCCTCCTCAGACAACCATTTTGCCTTGTTCCATTTCTTTTTCTTGGGGATAGTTTTTGTCACTGCCTTCTGCATAGTATCACAAACCTCCATCCACAGTTCTTCAGGCTGTCTGTCTATTAGATCTAATCCCTTGAATCTGTTTGTCATTTCTACTGTATAACCATAAGGGATTTGATTTAGGTCGTACCTGAATGGGAGAAGGCAATGGCAACCCGCTCCAGTACTCTTGCCTGGAAAATCCCATGGATGGAGGAGCCTGGTAGGCTACAGTCCATGGAGTCACGAAGGGTGGGACACGACTGAGAGATTTCACTTTCCCTTTTCACTTTCATGCATTGGGGAAGGAAATGGCAACCCACTCCAGTATTCTTGCCTGAAGAATCCCAGGGACAGAGGAGCCTGGTGGGCTGCCGTCTCTGGGGTCACACAGAGTCGGACACCACTGACACGACTTAGCAGCAGCAGCACACCTGAATGGCCTAGTGGGTTTCCCTACTTCCTTCAACTTAAGTCACAATTTTGTAATAAGGAGCTCATGATCTGAGCCACAGTCAGCTCCAGGCCTTGTTTTTTGTTGACTGTATACAGCTTCTCCATCTTTGGCTGCAAAGAATATAATCAATCTGATTTCAGCATTGACCATCTGGTGCTATCTATGTGTAGAGTGACTTTTAAGAAGAGACGCAATGATGGGAAGAAATTCAGGGCAGCAGCTGGAACCCAGTTCACTCATTTAACTCCTAGTGTCACCTTTCAGTAGGTCCCATGAATGTGTTACCCTTAAATTGTGGATCATAATGTCACCTTGTGAGACCACACAAGAGATTCAGCCATGGACACAGCATGAGAGAGAATCTCCCTTTTTCACCTTCGCGTAGACTAAGCCACTGTCACTTCAGTGGCCGCACTGTGCCTGGCCCTGGTGTCAATATCCTGTCAGTAACTACAGCAGTTTATTGCCACTTCTCTGTCCTTTTGTAATACATACTGTTCATCTCCAAAAGCACAGTATCCTCAAAACCTAGAGACTGTGTCTTGTTTCATTAGGACAATGCTGGGTAGGCTCTTAATAAAGAATAGATTAAGCCTTTGCAAAGTCAGTCTAGGTAAATTCAAATGGCCACAGAATTTCATATTGTTTTATAAAGTTACTTCCAACAGAAAGTTAATACTCCAGAGCTGAAGTTGTCTAAAATTTTTTGGAACTTATAAACACTGATAACATCTTTTCCTCTGTATATATTTTGTGAATAAACACAAAGAAAATAAAATGGCTTCCAAAATGTATTCGTGTGCACACCTAAAATAATTACATAAAACACACATATATGTGTGATTTATGTGCCTACATATACAGTGTGAATATATTTCATAGCTTGTGAGGGTAATTTGTGTCTGAGCATTATTCATTTGGGCTAATCAATATATATTGAAAGATATACTTATGAATAATAAGATGACAATTCACGTATAACTATCTTTTTATGCAAGACATTGTTGAAGCATCAAATAAATGTTCTTTGTAAAAACACACATTTCCCCCTCATATCTTGCATTTACTGACATCTCAAATAAATCCAGAGAAATAAAGTACTAGACTGCTGGGAAATCCCTGTCACTTTTTTAGAAATTGCAGTAGAAAAAACTCTGGTAAACTGTAAATATCATAGCAAATTTCAACAGAGACTGTCAAGTACTACACATGTTTCATTAGCACAAGAAGCTGAACTGGGAATCCGCAAGACTGTGACTGAATTAATAAGCCTGGCTTCCTTTTGTGTTGCTAGTTCCTTCAGGGCATGCTAATAATGGGGCTCCTTGTTCTACTCCAGATAGGGACTGTCAGAACAACAGTTATAGTAAGACGTGAGATGGGAAATGGCCTCTGTGCTTTTAGGTTTTCCAGCACGCCGTTAAGGGTGTAATGGGCTGCATGGTCGGAGTGACCCTTTCTACTGAGGGATGCTTTCTGCCCCTCCAGGGAAGCTATGTACCCCACCCAAGTGACTAGGGGGAAAAGTGATAACATTACCTCCGAAAGTAAATCATGTTTGTAAAATATTTCTTTTGGAGAATGGATTTAAAGCATGATGGCAGGAAAGCTCGATTTGGTACTGGACTGGTATCTCCTGGTCTGCACTCAACCATGAGAGCTTCCATTATCCAGGTGGATGATGAGTCAAGCACAGGACAGGGGTCCTCCTGCCCCACAGTGCGAAGCTGAAACAAAAACGACAACTTGTTATGTGATGTATCACATTTCTTGATTTGTGGATACTGAAAAATCCTTACATCCTTGACATAATGATCATGGTGTATGATCATGGTGTATGATCCTCTTAATGTATTGTTGGACTCAGTTTGCAAAAAAATAAATAAGTAAATAACAAAGCAAAACCCATCAACCAATCTCTGCCCCCCACCCCCATCTCTGTGGAAAAACCATACAGTTGTAGTTAGGCACAGAAAGAACACACCGACTCTACATGTAACACTCACAGCAGTAGGGATAAGGCATAGCAAGGAAACTCTAGAAACGCTGCCTGCATGGATGGATGACTGTATATCAGGAAATACCCCTGAATCTTGTTTCAGAATAAATTTATTACAGGAAAAATCAAACTAACAAATCAAGCATCCACACTACACAGAATTCATCTTTATGCTTTTTAAAACTTTTATGTTCCCCTAGGACATTAAAAATGCAGTTGTTAAACAGTGCAAGAAATTTTCTTCCTTTCTCTGAATTTTTTATATTTTTCTGAAATAAGCACATATTTCTTGTTTAGCAGGAAAAACAATAAAAATTATTTTAGGAGCCCAGTTTAAGTTACAAAAGTGGCATTTCCATGTATACTTTTTGAAGTAATTATTCTTGGAGCTTTAGAGCTAGTGCCAGCTCCACTTTTGGTAGCAACTGTGCTTTGCCTTGCCTGACTCTGCAGCCTTTTTGCAGGATAAGAAAGCCGAGGTCCAGAGAAGGCGAGTAGTGTACCCACAGGACAGAACAGGTGAACTCACAGCCTAGGACTCCTCTACTGAGAAGGACACAGTTAAATGAAAGAGACAGTGAGGTTGAATATAAAAGACAGTTTATGCTAAACTGAGTTACTGGACTCTAGAGTGTCTCTATTGTTATCAGATAAATTTATGCCCCTCTTCAATGTCTTTGGATGTCCAGACATATGTGTGACTTCAAGTGGTAAATAGCAGTACTGTCACAATCATGTTCATTAGCAGGTACTTGACTTGAATGCCTGAAGCAGTTATAATTAAGCTTTTCCTTGGGAAAAATTTCAATACTGTGTTCAGCTTTCTGTATTGTGCCTGCCAAGCTGTGTCTGCAGCCATATTATGTGGTACAAATCAATTCACCAACACCTCCAGCCTGGAGTTTTCATGGGGAAGAAAGCAATTAAGATTTAGAGCAGGTGCTGCTTTGACTATTAATTATAAACCCTGTGGAACACATTGAAATGTGCAGTATAATTCTGAGAAATATCTCATTCTAAATTGGAATTTTTTTTTTTTTACATTTTAAGGAGACAGCCTTAGGCAAATTCAAGGTGTAAATATTTTATTGAATGCAATAAAAATTTAAGACTTTCTGAAACTTAGTTTATGAAAGGGCTCAATTCTATTAAAGTACTCTGGGAATAGGTAGTAGGTTGTGATGGATTCTGATCCAGCAGAGTATTAAATATTAATATCAGCATTAAAAATTTTGTTAGTCATAATAAGCTTGGGATAAAATAAATGTAGACCAAGGACACACAGAAGAGGTCTATTGTCCCTGGAGGGTGTAACTCTGGGGTGGTCACAGCCTCAGGGTTCAGGGAACAATAGAATGAGAGGCTGGGATACTACAGTGCGGCAGGTGGGAATGCTTCCCTCAATCCAATGTAGGACTCATGAGCTTGAGCACTCTGGCCCCAGGAAGCAGCTTATAGCTGGAGAAACACGAGATGCCCAGGCCCAGAAGACCAATTATTAATAAACACAGTACCTTGAGAATACACTCTGCCTCTCCCCTACATCACTGGAAACAAGCCTTGTTCAAAAGGCATAGTATTTACAAGGAAGTTAGGGAGTGTCTCAAACACAAATAAGAATCCACATCAGAGTGACCCAACATGCTAGGTAAATAGACGAGCTGAGAGAAACAACCAAACTCATAAACAAAAGAACCAAAATAAGTGAAAACAAGAGTTGATGGAGGAAAGAGATGCAGGCATTAAAGGAAATGTTATTATGAATAATATCTTCAGAGGGAATACAGAGATTGTGCGTATGCTAAGTCGCTTGAGCTGTGTCTGACTCTGCGACGCTATGAACTATAGCCTACCAGGCTCCCCTGACCATGGGGATTCTCCAGGCGAGAATGCTGGAGTAGGTTGCCACGTCCTCCAGGGATCTTCTGACTCAGGGTTCGAACCCGTGTCTCTTTACGTCTCCTGCATTGGCAGGCGGGTTCTTTACCACTAGCGCCACCTGGCAAGCCCCACAGAGATTACATGTCCGTAAAACAAAATCAGATTATATGAACAACCATCGGGAAAACTGAAAATAAAATCACCGTTAGTGAAAGAACTATTAGAATAGATAGACTGAGAGCGAAAGACAAAGCTTAAAAGCAACACTGTAGAGGATGGAACTAAAAAAGTGAGAAGATAATTCAAAAGAACAAAAATATGAAAAATAGGAAAATGAAATTAGAAGACTTAGAGAATATTTCTAAAATTATAACCTCTATCTTTAGGAAGAGACTAGAAAGAAGAAAGGGAAGAAAATCATCTAAAAACTTTATAGGAATATTTCCCTGAGTAGAACTATAATACCACTTGGTTAAATTTTATTTCTACTCTATATATCTATATCAGTAATTACCATAAAATAATTCACTTGCTAAATACTCTCAGAATGGGTAAAAAACAAAACCAAGGTGATTCAACTATATGCTCTTGCAAGAAATACAAACAGGACATAGAAATAAATCTTAGGGAAAAAATCTTTGAAAAAGATTTATAGAGCAGATGGTAACAAAAAAACCTGCAGTGTGACAACATTATATTAGACAAAATATAATTCAAAGCAAAAAAAAAAAAAATGCTTCAAGAGAAACAAAGATGGTATATTTCATATTCTGAAGAGGTACAGTTGTCCAGGAAATTATAACATAGATCTTAATGGAGCCAACAAATTGCCTGAGTTACATAAAGCAAGAACTGGAACAAATACAAAGAAAAATAAAATTCACAATGCTAAAGGAAGATTTTAAAATATTTCCCACTAAAATTGCATAAGAAACTTATGGGATTCAAAAGACATAAGAAACTTAACTCAGTATGCATCTATGACTGGTTTAAAAACATTTACAAAGACCCCCAAATTATACATGTATATACAGAGTACATCATGAGAAACGCTGGTCTGGAAGAAGCACAAGCTGGAATCAATATTTCTGGGAGAAATATCAATAACCTCAGAGATGCAGATGACACCACCCTTATGGCAGAAAGTGAAGAGGAACTAAAAAGCCTCTTGATGAAAGTGAAAGAGGAAAGTGAAAAAGTTGGCTTTTTTAAAGCTCAACATTCAGAAAACGAAGATCATGGCATCTGGTCCCATCACGTCATGGCAAATAGATGGGGAAACAGTGTCAGACTTTATTTTTTGGGGGGGCTCCAAAATCACTGCAGATGGTGACTGCAGCCACAAAATTAAGAGATGCTTACTCCTTGGAAGGAAAGTTATGACCAAGCTAGATAGCATATTCAGAAGCAGAGACATTACTTTGCCAACAAAGGTCCATCTAGTCAAGGCTATGGTTTTTCTAGTGATCATGTATGGATGTGAGAGTTGGACTCTGAAGAAAGCTGAGCGCCGAAGAATTGATGTTTTTGAACTGTGTTGCTGGAGAAGACTCTTGCAAGTCCCTTGGACTGCAAGGAAATCCAACCAGTCCATCCTAAAGGAGACCAGTCCTGGGTATTCATTGGAAGAACTGATGCTGAGGCTGAAACTCCAATACTTTGGCCACCTCATGCAAAGAATTGACTCATTGGAAAAGACCCTGATGCTGGAGGGATTGTGGGCAGAAGGAGAAGGGGACGACAGAGAATGAGATGGCTGGATGGCATCACCGACTCGATGCACATGAATTTGGGTGGACTCCGGGAGTTGGTGATGGACAGGGAGGCCTGGTGTGCTGCGATTCATGGGTCTCAGAGTCAGCGACTGAACTGAACTGATATATAAAATATATAACATACTTTTAAAACATGAGTAGAACATTCCTAAAACTGTCCATGTATTAACACAAAGAAACTCTTAACAAAGTCTGAAATTCCTAATCTAGCAAATGTTATACAGACCACACTCATTGACTATAATGCAATAAAATCAAAACATCAAAGAAACAGAAACAAAAAACAATCTAAAAGCAATCCAATAGGATTTTAAAATTTCCAAATCCTTTCAAGTGAAAGGAAAATTTTAAATAGAAATTGCTAGTTATTCAGAATGGAACCGCAATAAGGAATATATCGAAACCTGCCGCATATTAACTTCTTATTGCTAAATTCAGACTTAAATTGAAGAAAGTAGGAAAAACCACTAGGCCATTCAGGTATGACCTAAGTCAAATCCCTTTTGATTATACAATGGAAGTGACAGAGTCAAGGGATTAGGTCTGATAGAGCGCCTGAAGCTCTATGGACAGAGGTTCAGAGGTTCGTAATATTATATAGGAGGCTGTGATCAAGACCATCCCTAAGAAAAAGAAATGCAACAAGGCAAAATGGTTGTCTGAGGAGGCCTTACAAATAGCTGAGAAAAGAAGAGAAGGGAAGGGCAAAGGAGAAAAGAAAAGATATATCCATCTGAATGCAGAGTTCCGAAGAATAGCAAGGAGAGATAAGAAAGCCTTCCTCAGTGATCAGTGCAAAGAAATATAGGAAAACAATAGAATGGGAAAGACTAGAGATCTCTTCAAGAAAATTAGAGATACCAAGAGAACATTTCATACAAAGATGGGCATAATAAAGGACAGAAACGGTATGGACCTAACAGAAGCAGAAGATATTAAGAAGAGGTGGCAAGAATACACAGAAGAACTGTACGGAAAAGATCTTCACAACCCAGATAATCACGATGGTGTGATCACTCACCTAGAGCCAGGCATCTTGGAGTGCAAAGGCAAGTAGGCTTTAGGAAGCCTCACTATGAACAAGCTAGTGGAGGTGATGGAATCCCAATTGAGCTATTTCAAATCCTAAAAGATGATGCTGTTAAATTACTGCACTCAATGTGCCAGCAAATTTGGAAAACTCAGCAGTGGCCACAGGCATGGGAAAGGTCAGTTTTCATTCCAATCCCAAAGAACGGCAGTGACAAAGAATGTTCAGACTACTGCACAGTTGCACTCATTTCACATGCTAGCAAGGTAATGCTCAAAATTCTCCAAGCTAGGTTTCAATAATACGTGAACCGAGAACTTCCAGATGTTCAGTCTGGATTTAGAAAAGGCAGAGGAACCAGAGATCAAATTGACAACATCCATTGGATCATAGAAAAAGCAAGAGAGTTCCAGAAAAACATCTACTTCTGCTTCATTGACCACGGTATAAAGCCTTTGACTGTGTGAATCACAGCAAACTGAAAAGTTCTTAAAGAGATAGGAATACCAGACCACCTTACTTGCTTTCTGAGAAACCTGTATGCACGTCAAGAAGCAACAGTTAGAACCAGACATGGAACAACAGACTGTCTCAAAATTGGGAAAGGAGTACGTCACCCTGCTTATTAACTTATATGCAGAGTACATCATGCTAAATGCCAGGCTAGATGAAGCACAAGCTGGAATCAAGATTGCTGGGAGAATTACCATTAACCTCAGATATGCAGATGATACCACCCTTATGGCAGAAAGCAAAGAGGAACTAAAGAACCTCTTGATGAAGGTGAAAGAGGAGAGTGAAAAAGCTGGCTTAAAACTCAGCATTCAAAAAATGAAGATCATGGCATCTGGACCTATCACTTCGTGGCAAATAGATGGGGAAACAATGGAAACAGTGACAGACTTTATTTTCTTGGGCTCCAAAATTGCTACAGATGGTGGCTGCAGCCATTAAGTTAAAAGACACTTGTTCCTTGGAAGAAAAAATTATCAACCTAGACAGGATATTAAAAAGCAAAGATATTACTTTGCTGACAAAGGGCCTTCTAGTCAAACCAAGCTATGGTTTTTCCAGTAGTCATGTATGAATGTGAGAGTTGGACCATAAAGAAAGCTGAGCCCTGAAGAATTGATGCTTTTGAACTGTGGTGTTGGAGAAGACTCTTGAGAGTTCCTTGGACTGCAAGGAGAGCCAACCAGTCCATCCTAAAGGAAATCAGTCCTGAATATTCACTGGAAGGACTGATGCGAGAGCTGAAGCTCCAATACTTTGGCCACCTGATGCAAAGAGCTGACTTATTAGAAAAGATCCTAATGCTGAGAAAGATTGAAGGCAGGAGAAGAAGGGGACAACAGATGGTTGGATGGCATCACCAACTCATTGGACATGAGTTTGAGCAAGCTCCAGGAGATGGTGAAGGACAGAGAAGCCTGGTGTGCTGCAGTCCATGGGGTCACAAGGAGTTGGACATGACTGAGTGATTGAACAACAAAGGAAAATATATAGAATTCAGTCCTCTTATTGAAAGATAGGCAGGATTCCTTAATGTATAAAGGCCTGAAAGCCAACTAAACTGGCTTACACAAATAGGAAAACCTAGTGGTTTATGTAATTAAAGAGTGCAGGGTAGACTTCAGGTATGGTTGGATCCAGGTGCTCAAAAAATATCATCATTTCCCATTTCCTCAGTGTAGCTTTTTTATTCTCAGGTAAACTCTCCCCATGTGCAAAATAATGGTCAACTGCAGGGCCTGGTATATATATTCTCAGTTCAGCAACCCCAAGAGGAAGAAAGCCTTTTGCCCAAAAGACAAGAGTCCTCAGACTCACTCCAATGTGTGATCACTTTGAATAAGGAGTGGATCTGCCCCACTCAAAACAGAAATACTAAGTAAGGATTGGTAAGAAAAAGAAACTAATTTTATAGGAAAGATTGAAAATAAACTAAGCTTGTACTCAGTTAAACAGAGTAAATCCTGAGAAATTAAAAGCAACTAAGCAAAATGTTATAAAAAGATGAAAACATAACAGAATTTATGAATAAAACAAAAACTTACTACTGTAAAAAGTAGACAAATCTTTGACAAATCTGGTCAAGAATAAGGGTGGAAACAAACACAAGCAAAATTAGGGTCGAGAAGAATCAGAACTCAGGACATGGATTTCTAAAACTGTAAAAGAATACTTTTTATGACTTTGTTTTAAACATAATTTTTAAAAAAATGAAAAAATGATTTTCTATGAAAATAAAGTTAATCAAAATAAGATGTACACCTGACATGTGAAAATACACTCTCCCTACCACACACCCACATCCTTAAAAGGGCAGTCAAAGGTATATTCCCAATAAATGCCACTAGGTTTGAAGTTTTGACAAGTATAGTCTACTAAACTTTGAAGAAAAGATATCTCCAATATTGTATAAACTGTTTCAAAGTTTAGAAAAGTAGATAATACCTCCCAATTCATTTTATGATTTTAGCATAATTCTGATGGCAAAACTAGGCAAAGAAAGGATGAGGAAATGGTATGCAAATCTCACATATAAACAAAGGCACAAAAGCCCTAAATAAAACATCTACAGATAGGCTCCTGTATTTAGTAAGAAAGTTCCTCGAGGTGTATAGATGCAAGATTTCCATATAAATGTACATAACATTATATTCACTGATAATGACCATTGAATATTTCATTGAAAAATTCCTACTTCCAATAGAAACAAAAGATAAATTGTTTAGTAACATCCTGGTAAGAACTATGCAAGACCTAAATGGAAAAATCTATAACAGTTCCAGAAAGGCATGTATGGACAGCTGAATAAGCAGAGGTAGTCCAAGGTCCTATAAGAGAAGAGGAAGTTCCATCATCTCCCATTAACCCTCTGAGCTTCTAAAATCAGATGAGGAAGTTACACCTGAACTTGAGGGGTGTCTTCTGCTGCTTAAGGCTCTGCTGGGTTCTTATGGCACGTTCTTGTTCAGCATGTTACCTCTTTTCTGAATCAGACTGCTTAGTTCTTCCCCAGAAAGCAGTCTGTCCTTTCTCCCGTCCGTTATTCAAGGCAGGTCTTATATAATAAAATTACCTTTCTCAGATTTTCTGCTTTCCAAAAGTTGCGTATCCATTTAGGGAGAAGAGGGTGTCCCAGAAGCTGCTTTCAGGGACAAAATGATTCTCCATTCTGCACCCTATCACTCCCTCACCCTTCTGAAGAGTAGGGGAGGGAAGAGGGCAGAGAGGCCTAGTTACCCTGCTGAGCTCTGTGTGACGCAGTTAAGGCCACTTCTGGATCTCTCGGTCATTCTCTGTCAGCTCTGCCAGGCACATTCTGTAGAAGGAAGCACTGACATGCAAAGCATCAGCCATCCTGTGGACCTTGCGTCCCATCTGCCACCCTTTAGATCTCAAACCCAGTTCTAGCACTGACCCCACCATAGATAGAAAGGATGTCATCAGGAGCGGAAGAAAAGGACCTGGGCTCTGTTTGCATTTAGGTAACAATTCCTCAGCAACTCCTCAACAACCTGGGAATGATACTTTGGAGAAACTCTGTCCACTGGGATAAAAGTTTGCTTGTAATAGTCATTAATAGTCACTATAATAGTCACTCCTTGGCGGCCCTGACTAGCTGACCCTCGTTCCTCTAAGTTTTCATTCACTTTCTTACCTGCTTCTCCACTGTCTTCCTGAGCCTCTTTGACCCCAGCCACACACAAGGCCCTTCCTGTTTTTTGTTTTCATTTTTGTTTTGACTTAGGCTTCCCTCCTACCCCCACCCTTTTATTCTGCATCACAGCCTAACTCAATTCACAATTTCTTGGCTTGGAGCCAATAAAGATATTGGCTTTGGAATCACCTATCCTCCTTTCCTCCTACCTAACTCTTTCTCCAGTTCCTGCTCCACTTCAGGTCCAATATCTTCTGGGGTCAAAGAGCCAGCACAGGGAGAGAGTTGCAGAGGAAGCATAGGGGTGGCAACTCAGATCCCCCTAGGGTCTGGGCAGGTGATAGGAGCTTGTGATGGGCCAGATGGCAAGCTAGCAAGCACATGTCCAATGAAAGGGAGCAGCTGCTACTCAGCTCCCCTGATTATTGCCAGGTGGGAGAGCGGGCCTAGAGCTGCCAGGGTTCTCATTTTCAAGAAGTCAGAAATATCTTTGTTATCAGAAGCAAAGTCTTCCCAAGTACTGTGTAATTCGTCAGTTAGATCTGGAAACCCTCTGTAGCGCAAACTTATAGCTTATTGAAGATTGTTATCTTCTACCTGGGGAATGGTACCAAACAAAGCAGAGAGCAGATGGGTATCCAACAGGAGGGCCGGGCCCTCCTCGCTTTCCTCTCTTGGGACAGACTAGTCAACCGCTGATATCAACTATGCAGTTACGGTGCATGTCAGGCCCTGTGGTAAACTTTGTACATGTGTCAAACCAGGGAATCCTCACAGTAACCATGGAAGCAGAGCTTCAGGATAGCAAGTAAAATCAAGGGACTCCATCAAATTTGGAATTTTCATGGGACATACTTGTATTGAACAGTTACTTATTTCCCTGAAATTGAAATTGAACATCCTGTGTTTATCTGGAGATCCTGCAGGAGAGGTGTGTGTTTGTGTGTTGGCATTCAGTCATCTCTGACTCTTGACCCCAAGGACTGTAGCCCGTCAGGCTCGTCTGTCCATGGACTTTTCCAGGCAAGAATATTGGAGCAGGTTGCTATTTTCTACTCCAGGGGATCTTCCTGACCCAGGGATCTAACTGCTTCTCTTGAGACTCCTACATTGGCAGTCAGATTCTTTACCACTGGGCCACCTGGGGTTTGATTAAATTTTGTGCAGCACATGTTTGTGAACACCAGTGTATCCTGCTGCATTTCTCAGACTTGTCAATTATATGTCAAAAATTATGACAGCAAATGCTCTTTTAAAAAGTGTCCTACAAATAATTAGTATGAAGCCTATATACGAAAAATTTATATACATACAAATACATATAGTAATATGTATGCATACAGAAACATTGTGCTTAATATAGGTATATGTGTGTGTATACACACACGAAGTTGTTCATCGTTGTTGTTTAGTGACAGACTTGTGTCCTACTCTTTTGAGATCCCATGGATTGTAGCCCACCAAACTCCTCTGTCCATGGGATTTCCCAGGCAAGAATACTGGAGTGGGTCACCATTTCCTTCTCCAGGAGATCTTCCCAACCCAGGGACTGAGCCCAAGTCTCATTACTTGCTGTGCTTAGTCAGGCAGTTGTGTCTGACTTTTTGCAACCCCGTGGACTGTAGCCCTCCAGGTTTCTCTGTTCATGGGGATTCTCCAAGCAAGAATATAGGAGTGAGTTGCCATGCCCTCCTCCAGGGGATCTTCCCGACCCAGGGATCAAACTCAGGTCTCCCACATTACAGGTGGATTCTTTACCGTCTGAGCCACCAAGGAAGCCTGAATCTCATTAAGGTCTGTCTTAATATTTACAAAAGAGGCTGATCCCTTGTAACTTGCTCAGCTAGTAAAGGGTCACCCAGCTAGTAAAGAATGGAGTCAGAAATCAGGGTTCAGGCCCAGATTTGTTCATTTCCTAAGCCCACACTTACTCTCTGTACTAGTATTTTCAAACTTTGGTTCACCCATATAGTAAGCCCAGGGGTTAGGGAGTAATTCCCAAATTAATTAATTTAATTTCTTAAATTAATGACAATTTAAAATGCTAGTTATACAGATAAAAAGTTGGGTCCTGATTTGAATAACCAATTACAATAAACATTTATGAGACATTCTGAAAAATTTCAACCTGGACTAGATATTTAGTTGTATTAAGAGATTAAATGTAATAAAGAAATTGTGATTTAGTTTTTATTAACAAGTAGTCCTTCTTGAGGCTGGTAGGCTGCAGTCCGTGGGGTCATGAAGAGTTGGACACAACTGAGCGACTTCACTTTCACTTTTCACTTTCATGCATTGGAGAAGGAAATGACAACCCACTCCAGTGTTCTTGCCTAGAGAATCCCAGGGACAGGGGAGCCTGGTGGGCTGCCGTCCATGGGGTCACACAGAGTCGGACATGACTGAATTGACTTAGCAGCAGCAAAAGCAGTCCTTCTTTTTAAGAAATATGTGTTGATATATTTCCAACAGAAATGACATGGGGTCTGGGATTGGCTTCTAAATAACATATGGAGAATAAATTAAAGGTAAAAACAAACTGACCATACATTGATGATTGTTGAAGCTGAGTAACAGGTGTATGTATGCACTATTTAACCACCTCTACCTCTATCTTTTGATATCATTTCAGTTCAGTCACTCAGTCATGTCCAACTCTTTGCAACCCCATGAACCGCAGCACACCAGGCCTCCCTGTCCATCACCAACTCCTGGAGTCCACCCAAACCCAAGTCCATCGAGTCGGTGATGCCATCCAACCATCTTATCCTCTGTCGTCCCCTTCTCCTCCTGCCCTCAATCTTTCCCAGCATCAGGGTCTTTTCCAATGAGTCAGCTCTTTGCATCACGTGGCCAAAGTATTGGAGTTTCAGCTTTAACATCAGTCCTACCAATGAACACCCCGGACTGATCTCCTTTAGGATGGACAGGTTGGATCTCCTTGCAGTCCAAGGGACTCTCAAGAGTCTTCTCCAACACCACAATTCAAAAGCATCAATTATTCGGTGCTCAGCTTTCTTTATAGTACAACTCTCACATCTATACATGACCACTGGAAAAACC
>NW_011494677.1:9786823-9850147 GCF_000754665.1 Bison bison bison | reverse complement strand
CCATCCCTGGGGTTCTCCAGGCAAGAACACTGGAGTGGGTTGCCATTTCCTTCTCCAATGCATCAAAGTGAAAAGTGAAAGTGAAGTCGCTCAGTCGTGTCCGACTCTTAGCGATCCCAGGGACTGCAGCCCACCAGGCTCCTCTGTCCATGGGATTTTCCAGGCAAGAGTACTTGGAGTGGGGTGTCATTGCCTTCTCCTAGATGGACCTATGTTGGCAAAGTAATGTTTCTGCTTTTTAATATGCTGTCTAGGTTGGTCATAACTTTCCTTCCAAGGAGAAAGCATCTTTTAATTTCATGGCTGCAGTCACCATTTGCAGTGATTTTGGAGCCCAGAAAAATAAACTCAGCCACTGTTTCCACTGTTTCCCTATCTACTTGCCATGAAGTGATGGGACCAGATGGCATGATCTTAGTTTTCTGAATGTTGAGCTTTAAGCCAACTTTTTCACTCTCCTCTGTTACTTTCATCAAGAGGCTCTTTAGTTCTTGTTCACTTTCTGCCATAAGGGTGATGTCATCTGCATATTTGAGGTTATTGGTATTTCTCCCGGCAATCTTGATTCCAGCTTGTGCTTCATCCAGCGCACTGTTTCTCATAATGTACTCTACATAGAAGTTAAATAAGCAGGGTGACAATATACAGCCTTGACGTACTCCTTTTCTTATTTGGAACCATTCTGTTGTTCCATGTCAAGTTCTAACTGTTGTTTCCTGACCTGCATACAGGTTTCTCAAGAGGCAGGTCAGGTGGTCTGGTATTCCCATCTCTTTCAGAATTTTCCACAGTTTATTGTGATCCACACAGTCAAAGGCTTTGGCATAGTCAATAAAGCAGAAATAGATGTTTTTCTGGAACTCTCTTGCTTTTTTGATGATCCAGCAGATGTTGGCAATTTGATCTCTGGCTCCTCTGCCTTTTCTAAAATCAGCTTGAACATCTGGAAGTTCATGGTTTATGTATTGCTGAAGCCTGTATTGGAGAATTTTAAGCATTACTTTACTAGCATGTGAGATGAGTGCAATTGTGTGGTAGTTTGGTATATGATTAAGCATTTCCATTGTGTAAAATACAAATAAATTATAACCTTTTTGTAACAATGATTGCAACCAAAAGCTGTATTCATAAAATAGATTAGTTTCTCAAGTCAACATTTTTAGGTCCAAGTACTCTTTGGGATTCTTGGGAATTGTATTTTTTTTGTAATAATTACATAGAGTTTTCAAATTTGAGAAACACCAAATGCTATTCTATTGGTGTGTGCTGTGTCAAGTTGCTTCAGTTGTGTCCGACTCTTTGTGACGACATGGACCATAGCTCACGAGGCTCCGCTGTCCACAGGATTCTCCATGTAAGAATACTGGAGTGGGTTGCCATGCCCTCCTCCAGGGGATCTTCCTGACCCAGGGACCAAACCCACATCTCTTAAGTCTCCTGCATTGGCAGGAGGATTCTTTACTCCTAGCGCCACCAATAAATACAAATGTAACAGATATATTCCCAGGATTTTAGGGGTTATGGAAATCTATTTCTTTGAAGTTAAAGAGGATTAAGTCTCTTTTTTTTGAATTTTCACTTCTGTGGGTGGGTGGTAACATCCACTCTGTGCAGTCATATAGCTAGTTGTACACACCTCTCACTTATGATGGAGAGAATTCCAAGACCACGCTCAGTTTTATAAACTATGTCCTGAAAGTATCCGCTGAACCAATGTGGCAGGACTGGAATATCTCCTCATCACCCAAAAATGTTGGGCAAAGTGACAATGACTACGATAGGCTCTGACTTGTGTGCTAAGCTCAGAGGAGGTTACTTCTTTACCTTCTTTTTTTTTTTTTTTTAATTTGTTCTCTGTATGTCTTTTTTTAAAATAAATTTATTTATTTTATTTGGCAACCAATACAATATTGTAAAGTAATTTACCTTCTTTACTATGGATGGATTCTTTACCATCTGAGCCACCAAGGAAGCCTGAGGGTAGGCTCTTATGTATGATTATAATAACAAAAGCAATGAAAAGCAAGTCAAAGAAACAGTTCCAATATGGAGTCAGAATTGGCTTTTCCTTGCAACAGAGAGACTGAGGAAATAATTTTGTAGCTGAAGCATTTTAAAATATTCAGTGGGGGAAATCTGTAGTCCCTTTAAACATTTTTTTAGTCCCTGTATTTGGATTGGAGGTCTAAGTTTCTTTTTTTTTCCCCCCTTTAAACGTATGAACAATTTTTAGAAGCCTAATCATGTTGTTAAGAAGAAAAACATTTCAATGCACAAACAGATAACCTGCAAATACCATGAGGTGGGATGGCTGAAAGGAGAGGAAAAAATTATCTCAGCTGACCAGTGAAAGGAAGCTGGGCATGAGCCAGATAGCCTGAGATCCTGTGTCTATAATATCATGCTTCTTAGGGTTTATTTTTTGTTTTGTTTTTCTTTTGTTTGTTTTGTTTTAAACACAGGGACTGTTGATGTTGAGTATAACAATAGCCTTGAGTAGCAAGAAGGAGGAGTTTGGAGAGGGAGCTGGCCAGTGGCTGCTTGGCAAGGATTCAAGATTGTGAGATTAGCAAATTTCCAAAAGGGATCTGCTGCAGTTAAACAAGTCTGCTTCACCACTTCCAGTTTCTCTGCCATGATTGCATTTGGCAATGGGCTAAAGGCCCTAGGCATTCATTCTGCAACAATTCAGGGAGGTAGATAGTGAGTGGAGTCCAAATGGAGCCAGGGAGCCCCTAGTCAAGCAGGGAGAGAGATGCATGGAATACACAAGCTTCTAGGGATTTGAGGGGAGAAACAGACCAGCAGTGTGACAGGGAGTGTGCTCCATTGTCACAATTGTGCCGCCCTCTTGACCTGAGCATGGAGGTGAGCTGCCTTCTACCTCACTCCTTGCCGGGTGTGGCGAATCTAGAATTGGTAGGTGTGTGCTGACACTCAGAGAGGGACAGGGTTTATTGGAAGACAGTGGGACAGGACAGAGCTTGGGTCGCCAGGGAATAGAGGTGATGTGTCTTTCAGCTGGAAGTTCCAAAGGACATATGTAGCCTTTCTTGCAAGATTCAGAGAGAGGCTTTCCTGTTAGAGCAGGACTAGATACTGTCTACAGTGGTGCTTCTTAAAGTTTAATATGTACATGAATCACTTGGGGATCTTGTTAAAATGTACTCAGGGGCAGGCCTGAGACTACATTTCTAAAAAGTTCCCTGATGATGCTGGTGTTGCTGAAAAAAAAAGAAAAAAATGCTCTGGCCAAATTGCCAAAATCTGGAATATGCCCAAGGAAGATTTTTGAATTGAGAAGAAGTCAAAGACAATCAGTAAACTAGTTTTATTTGGGGCCTGAGTATGACCAGAATTGGATTAAGCAACAATCTTTGATTAAGGTTTTGAAGGGCAACAAATTGGCCCTAGATGCTTGTATTTCTTTAGCATTTGCTATAATGGCAATCAATTTGTAAACATAATATATTTCTATGTCTGCATTTAGTTCATTTAGAAAAGAGTTAAGTTCTTAAAAAGAATAAAAACCGGTACATACACGCTATAAATATATATATTTATTGAATAGACACAAACAAGTGAATAGGCATTGTACATTCTGACTTAGCCATTATAATGGGAAATACTTCATTTCAGGTTGAAATGCCATAACCTGTAGCTTCTCCTGGTTCCTCTCAGTTTCTACATTCTATTGTGGAGCTACCCAACAGAGAAGCAGTGAGAGGGTATCTAGCCCCTTTCTGGGTCAAGGCCTCTTGCCTACAGCCTCTTTCCAGGATCAGGGAGGGCCTTTGCCTCTGAAGCTGCAGGCACAGTGGTCATCCTCTGCACCCCCTGCATCCTCAGCAACCCCTACATCCTCAGCATCCCCTGCATCTCTCAACGCAGAAGCCAGGCTGAGCTCTTCATCCAGAGAGGAGGGTGCATATTCATCCCTGGAGGCCTTTTTCCCTTTCTCTCCTGCCAACTCCACTTTTCACCTTAGCAGTTACCTGTCTCTGACTTTCTGTGTGTTTACCTGATGATCTTTTATCTACCTTCCCCCTGTAGGTTGTGAGCACAGGGACTTCTCCCACTGCTGTATCCCCACCTCTGAGAAGAACACCCAGCATACAATGGTGCTGGATAATTATTTGTCAAATGAATGAGTGAGTGAGAGAATGAAGTGGGCTCATCGTGAGGGTTTCACCGTCTCTTCCCTTCACATGGTTGTCTGAGATGACTTCTCAGTACCCATTAAACACAGTAATTCCATGCAGGCATCTCTCCCACCAGTCTTGCCCAGACTTTCTTCTGCTCTGGCTAGAACCTCCTTCTAGATCAAGCTGTTGTCTTCCACCCCCACCCTTTCATTTATCTTGCTCTGTTTCTCCCACCCACCAAGCCTTCCCAGCTTTAGAGATGAGGATACCCTTTAGCTTAACCCTTTATCTGGCCAAAATAATAATAATAATAATAACTTTGATTTCTAGTGTCTAATTTTTTGGAAAAAAAATAAGGAAAAGAATAAATGATCAAGGGAGAGCATTTTTCAAAATTTACTGTTCTCAGAGGAAATAGGATAGAAAAAGTTGGTGTGAAGGACACACAAGAAATGCAGTATTCATCTAAAGAAACCACTCTTTAATTTTCAAGATATATTATTATTTTATGACTTAAGTTTTAGAGCCTTTTCCTTAATTTTATTTCCTCAGCTGTGTTTGCTGAGTTGTTGTCTAATCCAGTCTCTCCTCTTGGTCTCTGCGGGTGATGGCTTTCATGCCCCCATGCCATGCATAAAGCCATCTGTGTCTTCCTACAGTTACTAGCATGCACATCTCAAAAATGGAAATGTTCCGTGTCTCTCTATAAAAGACCCTGTCTTTAAAAGTCAAAAGCTGGAAGTGGCTGATATATAATACAACCAGTAAGAGTGATTTGTTAAAAAAAAAAAATTATAATTCCTGTAACATTTAATTGCTCCTTTCATGCTGCTGTTTCCACCACGTCCCTCTGTCCCAATAAATATTTAGATATGGAAATGTGCCTTCACAGATGCCCTAGTTACATTTCCTCATAAATATGCATCTGTTAGCTTTGGGGATTTGGTTGGGGAAAGAGCATCTGTCTTGTGGAAGGAAAAAGTCTTCAAATGATTTCCCTAAATGAGCAAAAGTCATGATGAACTCTTTGTCACCTGGACCTCCTGCCCAACATTTCTCCTTGAAGAACTAACTTTTGCCTCGGTGTCTAAGAGCGTGAGGAGATGCAGTGGGAGCAGAGGTTGACCATTCTTGCAAAGAGGAAGGTCAGGTTCAAGGAGAGAACAGCTCTGCTCCCCCAGTGCCCGCGTGAGGTGCTTCATGTGTATTTATTTGCAGACTTCTTAGAGGCGCTCTGATCTGAGAGTTACTTTCTAGGGGAATCATCCCAGCAGCAATATCCGTGTTTAAACATGATTTCTTTACACATGTATCCCCGCTGGGAATTGCTGGAGCCTTAACAAAGACCGCCCACATCGCCATGCTGGCACGGGTCCTCCATCAGCCAACACCTGCCTAATCCAAAGATTTCAGTTAGACGAGTGAAAGCCTTCCATCACCAGCAGCCAAGCAGACCACCAAGTCAAAATTAGCAAGACTTGATGGAAATTCAACTAAGCCAAGGAGAAATTGCTTCTGTGATCCTCCACCATTATGTTTTAATCAGTAATATAATAATGTTATTTTTTAAAAGAGAAAGAAAAAGTCAAAACTTTTTAAAAGCTGTCTTTGCTTTCATAAGAGAGGGTACTGTTTGCATCTTTCTCAGTGCTAAATGAAGCTTAAGTGTTGACTTTTCCTAAGGAATGGAAACATTGCATTAGAATCTTTTGGGAATAGAATGCAAATACTCCAAAATTGTGGTCTAAATGTATGTCAAAGTCCCAAGTTCTACTGCAGCCTTACCATGGGATCTCAGGCTCAGACTGCCCTCCGCCAGTGGTCTCCAGAGGACAGGGACACAGGGGCTTCAGCAGATAATTCACTGCTGGGGAAATTAAAATGTTTAGAATTTCTATTTTTATAGATTTCATCACATCATCTAAAATAGTACTTATTATATTGTTGTTGTTGTTCAGTTGCTCGGTTATGTCCGACTCCTTGCAACCACGTGGACTGCAGCACACCAGGCTCCTCTCTTCCACTGTCTCCCAGAGTTTGCTCAAACTCGTGCCCATTGAGTCAATGATGCCAACCAATCATCTCATCCTCTGTTGCCCCCTTCTCCTCCTGCCCTCAATCTTTCCCAACATCAGGGTCTTTTCCAATGAGTTGGCTCTTCGCACCAGGTGGCCAAAGTATTGGAGCTTCAGCAGCAGTCCTTCCGATGAATATTCAAGACTGATTTCCTTTATGATTGACTGGTTTGATCTCCTTGAAGTCCAAGGGACTCTCAA
Source organism: Bison bison bison (assembly GCF_000754665.1). Taxonomy (NCBI): domain Eukaryota; kingdom Metazoa; phylum Chordata; class Mammalia; order Artiodactyla; family Bovidae; genus Bison; species Bison bison. The sequence goes on along the minus strand of NW_011494677.1, from coordinate 9,843,726 downwards.
AAGTCTTCTCCAACACCACAGTTTGAAAGCATCAATTCCTCAGCACTCGGCCTTCTTTATGATCCAACTCTCATATCCTTATATGACTACTGGAAAAACCATAGCTTTGACTATGCAGACCTTTGTCAGCAAAGTAATGTCTCTGCTTTTTAATATGCTGTCTAGGTTGGTCATAGCTTTTCTTCCAAGGAACAAGCGTCTTTTCATGGCTGCAGTCACCATCTGCAGCGATTTTGGAGCCCGAGAAAATAAAGTCTGTCACTGTTTCCATTGTTTCCCCATCTATTTGCTATGAAGTGATGGGACCAGATGCCATGGTCTTGGTTTTTTGAATGTTGAGTTTTAAGTCAGCTTTTTCACTGTCCTCCTTCAGCTTCATCAAGAAGCTGTTTAGTTTCTATTCACTTTCTGCCATTAGGGTGGTGTCACCTGTATATCTGAGGTTATATTTCTCCCAGCAATCTTTATTCCAGCTTGTGATTTATTATCTATGCTCAAAATATATGTAACATGTTTAAATATATATACATATATTTGAAAATATATATAATATCCTTTATTTTATATGGTTAAAATATGCACTTGACTCTATCATTTATAAATAAGTAAGTAGTCATGTTTTGGGGTCCATGCTTAAAAAATGTTAGACAGGGGTGTGTGACTAAAGTCTTGAAGTCCAGAGACCTAGCTCACAGGCAGAGCCTCTCAGTGGTCTGCTTCTGTCAGGCCTGTGTCAGTTAATTCCCTCTACTTGTCATCTGACCATATCACATGCTTCAGTGATTTCCCAGTTCCCTCGGGAAATCCACATCTCACGCACTCATCTACAAGATTTGTCTTTTTCTTCCAAATTCCTTTCCCTCCAGCATCCTCACTCTACTCTATACCCCAGCCTCTCTTTCCCAAGGCTTTATCAATTTCCCCAGGAATTCTCCAGGCCAGAATGCTGGAATGGGTAGCCTTTTCTTTCTCTAGGGGATCTTCCCAACCCAGGTCAAACCCAGGTCTCCCACACTGCAGACGGATTCTTTACCAGCTAAGCCACCAGGGAAGCCCAAGAATACTGGGTTGGGTAGTCTGTCCCTTCTCCAGTGGATCTTCCCCACCCAGGAATTGAACTGGCGTCTCCTGCATTGCAGGCAGATTCTTTACCAACTGAGCTATCAGGGAAGCCCCTCTTTCCCAAGGCTTTACACACATTGCTGCTTCTCCTGGGATGTCCTCTTCTTCCTCCTAATGTATAACTTGATCAATTTCTATTCAATATGTAGGACTCAGTTTAGATGTTATGGCCTTGGATCCAAAAGACTAGCCTAGGTGTCCTACCTGGGTGCTGCCATAATGCATAATAACTCTTTTACCCAACTACACGGTAAACTCTTGGAGGGTTTGTCTGACTTGTCGTTGTAATGCTAATGACTAGCAGATGATAGGTATGTTGAATGTAAGTGGAAACCATTCCATTGTTATGTTTCTAAATAATGAAAGTTAGTCCACTTTTAATGTTTAGTTCCCTTCTCCCCACCTTTTGTGATCTCATAGGAAGAACAAAGGAATTCAGTTTTCATATTTCCAAATGCACAGTCCCAGCAAATTAAATTGTATGATGGTGAGGGAATGTGTGAATGAATCTCTCATCCAGGCCACCACATCTCATCAAAGGACATTTTGACCATTGAAAGAAAAAGAAAAGGAGCAATGGAGGGACCATTTTCATCTACTTGGAAGTGAATCTTAGAACATGTTCTCTTCTTTCTTCAACCTCAAATATGAGATAGAAGTTATAATCGCTTGGTAAGACTGAGTTGACCACTATTCACCACATAGCCTTTAATACAGAAAGGTCATTTAAAAAGGGAACAATAGGGTCACTTCCCTGCCAACAACAACTTATAAGAACACAAGATAGACAGCCTCAGTGTCCACCCAGGGTGGAGACAGCTACTTTCACCCAAGGCATTGTCATGAGTTTCTAGTTTATATGGGAGACTGGAACAGAGGTTATCAAGTGCCACAAATAACATATCACGTATCAGTCCTAGTTAATCCTGAATGTTATTCCATCCATGGTTTCCTGACATTAGAAATATAAATCCAGATGGGTCAAAATTCCCCCAGATAAGTTCACATGAGCTTAAGACCAGCCCACAATTTGAGACCAGCCCCAACCCAGGACTGTTAGCTCTGCATTCCAACTCTATCACTGCCTGAGGGAGCAGAGGTTCTGGAATTTCCAAACCACTCTATGACATGCTTGGAGTCACAACTAACATTGACTGTCCATCCATCTCCTCAAGGACATCATGCTTCACATTCCTCTTTAATTTAATCACTACTGTAAATTCGAGTCTGGCTCCTTGCAGTCATCATTAGCTCAGCCTGCATCCCCACACTGTCCCCTCATTCTGAATGTTATTCATCAAAACTACATTCCTCCCTTCTTGCCAAACTTTCCCCGTGTTCTCTGAAGACCAGAAAACTCCACAATATCTTCAGTCATATTGGTGAACTTGCCCTTCAGATCTTGGCCTTCGAACCCAGACTAGCTTCATGGATTCTGCAAACACCACTTCCTCTGATGGATCAGTCCATGTGGAGGCGATTCCACCTCCCCGCCCCTTTTCTGCAGGATAGAACGGGGAGCTCACAATTTCCGTCTTGAGCTGGCTGCTTCCAGACCACTGTTCACTGGTTTCTTAGCAGTTAACAGCAGGGGCAGGCGATGTCCACTCTGAATCCAGTGGAATCTCCTAGGAATCTCTCCTTCTGGGTATAGCTACCAAGCATAGGAATGAAGTGTTTGCAGTGGGTTATTACATGTCCTAGTGGGGGGTGGGTTATTACATGTCCTAGTTGGGGGGGCGTCATTCCTGCTCCTCTGCTCTGGTTCCCAGACTTATTCTGGCTCTGAGAGAAATAGCCCTGTATGTGTGAAGTGATCAGATTTCCCAGTTTTTACGCCTGTCATACCAGAAAACTACTAATAGCACCCTGTAACTCTAACACTGTTCTGTCCTCCAGCTGCTCAAACCTGAAGTCCTGACACCCACCCTCTGCTCTGACCTCAAATATGTTCTTTTCTCCATGTTGACCACCTCAACAAACAGCCCTTCGTCCATCTAGTTCCTCAAGCTTGAAACCGGGTATCATTCAGATGGTCTCCCTTGCTCCCACTCCCTGTAATGTTAAAGTGTTGGCTGCTCAGTCATGTCTGACTCTCTGCGACCCCATAGACTTAGGTCACCAGGCTCCTCTGTTCATGGAATTCTCCAGGCAAGAATTCTGGAATGGGTTGCCATTCCCTTCTCCAGGGGATTTTCCTGACCCAAGGATTGAACCTGTGTCTCCCTTGTTGCAGGCAGACTTTTTTCCATCTGAGGCACCAGGAAGCCCAACATTCATTAATAACAAGATATAACCCACCCCCTCTCAAAGCTCTCACAAACCCTTTTTATTCTTACCTCCATGGCCACCTACCCAAGCTGTTTTTTTTCACTGTATTACTGCAGTGACCCACTCTTAGCTCTCTCTAATCCCTACATCCCATTCTTTTTAATTATCATCATCATTATCATTATTTCACATCCAGATTATTTACTCTAAGCAACTGAAGAAATCTTCTTGAAAAGACCAATTGCATTGTTAGTCTAATGCCAAAAACTCTTCAAAGGCTCCTCATTGATTTTGAATAAAATCCAGATTCCTACAAGAACCTGTAGATCTGGGCCCTGCCTGCCTCTCCATCTCTCTCCAGTATCCTCGCATCCAACAAGCTCATTCCACACTGGTCTTCTTTCCATTCCTGAATCAGGGGATGCGAGTTCTCTCTAACCTCAGGATTTCATCACAGATGGTTCCTTTTCTGCAAGTCTCTGGCTACTTGAGGCACCATAACACACTCCTTCAGGGCTTACTTAGAGAGAAGCCAGAATTCTCTTTGATTCTACTTTTTTTTTTTTTTTCCTTTTAAAGAAATAAGCACAATTTGTAATTATGTTTTTTTCAGAGTCTTATTAATGATCTGTGTTCACATTTGAGGGCAAATTCCATGCCAGGGGCTTTGTTTGTTGCACTCTCTAGTATTCCAATTATCTCCCCAGAGCCTAACACATAGTAAAGGTTTAGTAAATGTCTTTTAAATTCATAAACACATTTAAGTCGTGTCCAACTCTTTGTGACCCCATGGCCTATAGCCTATCAGGCTCCTCCGTCCATGGGATTTTCCAGATAAGAGTGCTGGAGTGGATTGCCATTTCCTTCTCCAATAATTACATTAGTACTTGTTAAAAATATATTGTGCATTCAAAATCATCCCAGAAATGTCTACTGAAATCTGTTATGTGCAGAGGGCCATGTACTGTGCTGGGCATTGGAGATGCAAGGAGACAAAAACCTCAGAGGACTCTCGGTCAAAGAGGGCACTGGCCAGTGGGCTGGAAAGTCTCATGAGAGGGAAAACTCAGGTTTTCAACCAGCCCAGGGGAGCAGCCACCTCTCTCTTGGATGCCCAGAAAAGGCTTCCCAGAAGAAAGAATATCTCAGGTTCATCCTCTCAGGCAGGAACGGGTACATAATTAGCAAGATGCAGAGCTTCCCTGGTGGTTCAAATGGTAAAGAATCTGCGTGCAATGCAGGAGACCTGAGGTTCAATCCCTGGGTTGGGAAGATCCCCTGTAGAAGGGAACGACAACCTACCCCAGTATTCTTGCCTGGAGAATTCTGTGGACAGAGGAGCCTGGCGGGCCACAGTCCATGGGGTTGCAAAGAGTCAGACACGAATGAAGCGACTAACACTTTCACTTCAATGTGAAATGAAGTGAGGCTCCTTGTTCAAAAATTAAGAATTTCAAGATGGCGACTGAAGACTATTAAACTGACTGCGAGGGCTTTCAGAGCCCAGGCCCCGTGTGACAGCACACATCCAATACCCCTGAAGGTGGCCCTGCTCAGCATCCTGAGGACAGGCGTGAGAGTGCTTGTAAACCGGGTTCAGGCAACAACACTGCCTAAGATTTTAGAGCAAGAAAGACCCTCATTGGTCCAACCTTTCATTTGAAAGAAGTAATACATTCCCTTCTCATTTTCAAGTTGTTTTCTGAAGCTCAGAGAAGGTAAAATTTCCACCGTCTCAAAAAATGGCACTAACATCAGGGTATTAGAGGCAGGATTCCACCAGGACAAAATATTTCTCAAGGGAGGGACAGATTCTTTTTCAAAGCCAGCACCTCCTGAAGCAGCCCGAATGTTTTTGGCTGGGGCCAGCCAGGTGAGGAAGCACTTGGGCACTGCATACCTGGTGGCTGCTAGGAGGCACTCTCCAGGTACCGGTGAGACTAGCAGAATTTGCCTCCAGCAAAAGTGCCTTTGCTCACTTGATGTTCTCCCTCCATCTCGCGGACCCTCATCAAGACATTGGGTGGTAAGAGGCTCAGGGCCTTTGTTGAGGACCTTTGAGTGTTTTAAAGACTGAATGTAGCCCTTTATGGTGGACTGCAGGCATTTACAGGTTGGTGGAAAACACATCTGGTTCCAGAAGTCTTCCAGCGCCCAATCCTGCTGCAGAGACAGCCTGCCCACATCCCCAGGTGTACCTTCCTGCAGAGACCACACTGATACCAACCTGTCTCCTAGGAAGACTTGCCCTGAACTCTTTGGACACACCTGGACTCAGCTGAATAAGACCAACCAGTGTGAACAAAACAAGCCAGGACATGTCCCTGTAAAGACAAAGCTGGAGCTTGACTAGACGCTGCCAGGAACTCAGGCCACCTCTTCCTCTGTGGGAACAACATATGACTCTCAGAGGAAAAGCAGCTGCGGCCTGATTGCTGAGATTCTGAGCAGATGCCTGTGTTTGTCAGGCAGCTTCAGGATTCTTTGGGGTGTCAAGCAGGATGAGAATATGCTGTGACTCTGGTTTAATTTAATGGAGACACAAGAGCTTTAAGCTTCAGGCATGTGTTAGGTATGTGTTTAAAGTTACTGTCACACCCAAAAGTAAGTGCCAGGAAGGAAGCTTCACATTTTCCATGCCCTGCAGCTTCTTTGCCTTACAATCATCCCTGACTCACTACTTCTTGCCAAGAAAAGCCAGCACCTTCTAAATTCATTTGTACAAGACAGAAGCTCACCTGTGACATGCTCAGTCATTCAGTTGTGTTTGACTCTTTGAGACCCCTTGTACTGTAACCTGCCAGGCTCTTCTGTCCATGAGATTTTCCATGGACGAGAATATTCTTATATGGACAAGAATATTCTTCCATGGACAAGAATATTCTTCCATGGCAAGAATACTGGAGCAAATTGCCATTTCCTCCTCCAGGGGATCTTTCTGACCCAGGGATCAAACCCTGTCTCCTGTCTCCTACTTTGGCAGGCAGATTCTTTACCACTGAGCCACCTGGAAAGCCTTCATTTGTGACAAGTTTGGTGAATGCATGGATAAATGAATGAGCTAACACATGAATTAATGAATTCACCACCACTGGGCTTGGCCACCACCAGATGGAAGCAGATTGAGGTGTCGACTATCAAAAAGCATGTTAGATTGCTCCAGTGTGGTACCATTTTGAGTACAGGAAAGTTCAACTCTTTTACAAGTACTAACTAGATTGCTCACATTTTTCATAGTAGTAGATGTCTGAAGTCTATAATGTAGTACATACATTTAGAAAGAGGCATGCTTTAATTAACGTATTTATTTTATTAATAATGATATAATGTGTAAAATGCCCTGGGATTCACTAAGATGAAAGCAAGCAATATAAACATGAGATATCATTATGCTTCTTATAATTACAGCATGTGTACACAGCTCATTATGAGTGCCTGTCAAACAAAGTACCCCGTCACGCTGCTGTCACAAAAGGCGATTGTTGGAAGGGTTCACCAAGGCCAGAGGATACCGCTGTAAGGGCTTTGGGTTGGCTCACTGTTTACAGGAACATTTTGATGTGAGTCACGTGCTTCAAATTCCATTGGCCCAGCCTTGAACATGGACTAATTTTTAACAAGTTCAAAGAATAGAAACCAGCTCTTCCTCAACTTCCCCGCAATAAATTCATCGCATCTCCTGAGGCAGTGAGCACTCGTAGCATGAGAAAGTTCTCCATCTTTCTCGTGTGCAGCCTGAGTCATTTCACAGCTGGGGAATGAGGGTGGAGGTGGGGGCGATGGGGAGGGCAATAGGCCCTTTGCATTTCTTATGATTCTATGGACCTAGTCTTGCGCTGACTCTTAACATGAATTTTCCATGAAGCCTATACATCCTCCAATAGAGCAAAAATTGATTTGTGGGGGAGCAAAGTAACTCTTAGCCTTTTTATATATAAAGCACAAGTATTCATATATTGCAATAAGAATAACTCTAATGTTTCTGCAATATGAAAATTTCATGGAGGAAATTAGGGAAAAGTGTCTAAAATGGCTCCTTCAGTTCAGGTCAGTTGCTCAGTCATGTCTGACTCTTTGCGACCCCATGGACTGCAGCACACCAGGCCTTCCCTGTCCATCACCAACTTCCAGAGCTTGCTCAAATTCATGTCCATTGAGTCGGTGATGCCATCCAACTATCTTATCCTCTGTTGTCCCCTTCTCCTCCTGCCTTCAATCTTTCCCAGCATCAGGGTCTTTTCAAATGAGTCAGCTCTTCATATCAGGTGGCCAATGTACTGTAGCTTCAGCTTCAGCATCAGTCCTTCCAATGAATATTCAGGACTAATTTTCTTTAGTATTGACAGGTTTGATCTCCTTGCAGTCCAAGGGACTCTCAAGAGTCTTCTCCAAAACCACAGTTCAAAAGCATCAATTCTTCAGTGCTCAGCTTTCTTTATGGTCCAACTCTCACATCCATACATGACCACTGGAAAAACCATAGCTTTGACTAGATGGACCTTTATTGGCAAAGTAATGTCCCTGCTTTTTAATATGCTGTCTAGCTTGGTCATAGCTTTTATTCCAAGGAGCAAGAGTCTTTTAATTTCATGGCTACAGTCACCATCTGCAGTGATTTTGGAGCCCAAGAAAATAAAGTCTGTTGCTGTTTCCATTGTTTCCCCATCTGTTTGCCATGAAGTGATGGGACCGGATGCCATGATCTTTGTTTTCTGAATGTTGAATTTTAAGCCACTTTTTTTCACTCCCCTCTTGCACTTTCATCCAAAGGCTCTTTAGTTCCTCTTTACTTTCTACCATTAGGGTAGTGTCATCTGCATTTCTGAGGTTATTGATATTTCTCAATGGCTCCTTGGGGGACTAATAATGAAAAAAAAGAAAAAGCTGAGAAACACTGCTTTTGCTTTCTGAGAAGAGTTTAACAGGTGGGAGGCAATCTTCAGGGTCACCTTGGAACTCTGAGAAGAGATAGAGCCTCCTAGGAAACCATCTTCCCACCTTTTAATGGAAACCTGGCATCGCACAGCTATGGACTTTCTCCTGTGACCTAAATTTTGAATCCTTGCCAAAGTGCAGATATCTCTGGGTGAGGTAATACTTTAAATTTTATCATCTACTTATATCTTGGCATAAGGATCTAGCAATTTCTCCTCTAACATCAAATTTTAATAGGAGAGGCTATGGTACTTGACAGAATAAAAGCAGTACAATTGAAGGATGTGAGTACATATGAAAAAGGAAAAGATTAAAATATAACTGGGCCAGTTACAGAGCTCAGTCTACCATCTCAGTGTTCAAGAAATATGTTTATTTTATAGAATGCCATATAACTTTTTAAAGATTTTGTTCAGCTGAGGTATCAAGAAAAAAGTCACAATAAATTCAGTGTTACCTTTCCATTAGTTCAGATGGTAAAAAATCTGCCTGCAATGCAGGAGACCTGAATTTGATCCCTGGGTCAGGAAGATCCCCTGGAGAAGGAAATGGCAATCCACTCCAGTATTCTTGCTGGAGAATTCCTTGGACAGAGGAACCTGGCGGGCTATAGTCCATGGGGTTGCAAAAGTCAGACGTGACTAAGCGACTAACACACACAGACTCCATTTCCTGGAGCTGGACTTGAGTTCCATGGTAGCAGTGCAGGCCTGGGCGACGGTGGATCATGCTGAGAGAGGTTTTCAACATGATCCGTCATCTCATCTGGGCTTGGTCGTCAGTAACAGGGTCACCCCTGTCGGGTCCTTCATGTTGACCACCTCCATGCTGGGAACTTGGTGAGGTGCTCTGGCTCCATTGGTCCAGGCGTGTCACAGTCTCTTGGATTTGCTTCCTCTCTAGGGTTCTACCCAGGAAAGGGCACAGGTCTTTTCTAATTCCCAGTACCATCCTGCAGGAGGCCCGGTTTGTCAGGGGTGGAGCAGGAGAGGTTTAAAAGCACCTAAGCTCTCATCACATCTGCTGCAACTTCCCTCCTTCCTGTAGCCAAGAGAGTGCCTGTCAAGTCTCCAGGCTGAGGCACTCCCTCAACAAATATTCTTCCAGATCCATTGCTTGTGCACAGCTGTCCTTTCTGGCTGCCAGAAGGCCTGGGCCATTGTGACTCAAAAGCCCTGAGGTGACTCCTTTTTCCTCTGTTCTCTCACACCTGCCTTGAGGCCATGTGTGCAAATATGCCAAGCTGACAGGACAGGGACCAGCCAAGAGGAAGAAGGAAGTGCCGGGGGAGCAAAAATCAGTTACTATTTCAAAACATTTTACCACTTAAAAAAAGCACCATTTTCACAATTGGGAAGTTGATCTACCACTGAGCACAGGTTGTGTGGATTTCCATTCTAGGATATTTTCAAAGAAATCGCTGTGCATTTCAGTCATACAAGTGTATCTTCTGTGACACCAACCTAGTGAAAGCCATCTCACCTTTCTGCTCAAATGCACTCCTGAGATTTTCATAAGGTAGATTGTCCCATGTTTCAACTAGGATAAAATAATAAAATTGTGAGTTTTGCTCCCAAGTTGACATTGGCATAAAAATAATCATACAGGTGACAACACATAACAATTTTAAAAGTCATAATTATTTGGGTGTGAAATAAATGCTGTTGAAATGAATTATTTCAGGTCTGATAAGAACAAACTTGAGATGTTGCTTTAACATCAAAGCAGGTTGAAAGTGAAATACTGAAAGTATTAGTCGCTCAGTCATGTCCAACTCTTTGCGACCCTATAGACTGTAGCCTCCCAGTCTCCTCTGTCCATGGGATTTTCCAAGCAAGAATACAAGAGCGGGTTGCCATTTCCTTCTTCAGGGGATCTTCCCGACCCAGGGATTGAACCTGAGTCTCCTGCACTGCAGGCAGACTCTTTACTGTCTGACTTGCTTTGAAGTCAAAGCAGGTTAAAGAAATTGCAAAGCCTTCCTAGTGGCCCAAATATGAAACATGTTGATCATTTTACCACAGAAGCTTCTGATGCTGCTTGTGCTGGGTGAAGAGACGAAGAGCAGAATCTGAAGAAGCAACAGCCGTAAAACCAAAGTCTTCAACATATAAGCCAAGCTAGACTAAATTAGTGTTATGCACATGCAGGAATGTTTGTTGTTGCTGGGTATATTGTCATCGTGGGATAAATCTGACTTTCACACAGGGTACTCCCAGTTCACTTGGTGAACTTTTCTCCTCCTCGAAGTGATAATTCAGATATGAACCTTATCCTTGTGCTTTCTATAGCCTGTCTCTCACATTCACAATCCACATGTTCGCCAGAGGAGTTCAAGGCAATTTCTGGCATGTCATCTCATTCCTCTTCTTGGAGACTTTGATGGGGAGATGGGAAGGGGACAGATAGAGTGATGAACATTGGATTTAAATAGAGGTAAACATTAAGATCGGAGGAGGCAATGGCACCCCACTCCAGTACTCTTGCCTGAAAATCCCATGGATGGAGGAGCCTGGTGGGCTGCAGTCCATGGGGTCACTAAGAGTCGGACACGACTGAGCGACTTCCCTTTCACTTTTCACTTTCATGCATTGGAGAAGGAAATGGCAACCCACTCCAGTGTTCTTGCCTGGAGAATCCCAGGGACCGGAGAGCCTGGTGGGCTGCCGTCTATGGGGTCGCACAGAGTCGGACACGACTGAAGAGACTTAGCAGCAGCAGCAGCAAACATTAAGATGGGTTCCACAGCCAGATCAGTAGTAAAGAATCCACCTGCCAATGTAAGAGACACAAGAAACACGGGTTCGATTCTGGGTCAGGAAGATCCCCTGGAGGAGGAAATATCAACCCACTCCAGCATTCTTGCCTAGGAAATCCCATGGAGAGAGGAGTCTGGCAAGCTACTGTCCACAGAGTTACAGAAAGTCAGACATGACTGAGCATGCATGCAGACATTGAGGTGCATTTTTTTCCATAGTTGCATTAGGAATCAGAGCACAACTTTTTTTGGTTAATCTTCCGATCTCTCTCACTGGTCAATCCCACAGTCCTAAATGGAGAGATTTTCTGAGTCTTTGTTTCTATTGTAGAGCTTATCTGGTTCCAAACAGAGAAACAAAACAACCAAACCAAAAAACAAATCCAGGAGACAAAAAGAAACCCACCCATTTACCAGACAAATGATTTTCAAAGTTTAGCTTTCAGAATGTGTTGTCAAGCTCACTGTTCTTCCCACTAAGATGGAATGACAATGCAATGCTTGGAAATGCTGGCTGAAACAAGCGTGTCATCCTGAGTTACAAAGAAAGCAAAGACACTAGAGAATCCTCACCAAGTTTTAACATGTGGAAAAGGCAATGCCTTGAACCAGATCCTCAGAGGCTAAGGAGAATAAAGCAACGGAACAGCTCATTTCTATGTGACACACCAGCCCTGGGAACTCAGATAAGGCCTTAGTTTCATAAATGCTACAAATCCGTTTTCTGTTTTCCTCAAAGTCCTGGCAAAGATTCAAAGCCAACCCATGAACCAGACAGGAGGCCTGTTTCTGGCCAAAGTCTGTGACAGCAGAGCCTCTGACTCCAGGCAACATGAACAATAAGCATCTTCTTTCTGGGTGTTGACTGAGTTCTCCCACGGAGCCATTGTATGTAAAATAATTTCTAGTAATTAGCTTCAAGTTGACTCCACTAGTGGGTATGATAATAGTAACATTAAATGTTAGTAATAGCTAACATTTATTGTTTATTATATGCTAAGTATTATTTTAGGCATTTTACATCATGATCTCCCCTAATATTTGCAATAACCCTATGAGATGATATCATTACTGGCCCCATTTCTTGATACAGCAAATGAGAACCAAAGAACTTAAGTAATTTTTGTTCAGGATCCTATGGCTACTGAATAGTATGGCTGAGTTGGACTCCAGATCCCACAGTCTCATCACTACAGCATATTGCACTGATGGTGATAGCAGATATTCTTATCCTCCCCATGTTTGTTTGAAAGATAACATAACTAAATAGGTTAAAAAGAAGGTACAATTACTGGTAGACTACCTAGGAATAATTATTCTTCCCTGGATGCTGGTCTGAATGTGAAGTGCTAGTAGGTAAGAAACAAAATGTCTACTTGTGGCCTATTTTGAAGATACCTTAAATCATTGTTGAAAATCAATGTTAAAATTTGAGGGGGGAAAAGCAAGGTAAAACAGTTGCCAAACTTTTCTCTAGAGAATACAAGTGAAGTGAAAGTGAAAGCCCCTCAGTATCCTACTGCGACTCCAAGGACTATAACCCACTTGGCTCCTCTGTCCCTGGAATTCTCTCGGCAAGAATACTGGAGTGGGTAGTCGTTCCCTTCCCCAGGGAAGCTTCCCAACCCAGGGACCGAATCCAGGTCTCCCACGTTGCAGGCTGACTCTTTATTCTCTGAGCCACCAGGGAAGCCCAGAGAATACAATCATTCAAAGTATAATATTCTAAGGGTTGAAAAACATGACTCTCATACAACTATAAAATGAAGATGTCAACTTAACTGACTAATGAATGAGGAAACCAGTAAGATATTAAAACTGGTCCAAACGGCATTTAGAAAGCTATGTATACATAGGTGATTTAATAAATTACTGGGTTAGATATAAAGCTGGTTAATGTTCAGTTTAAATGTAATGTTTGGGGTATCTATTCCACTAGAGAGAAATTCGGAGAAGGCAGAGGCACCCACTCCAGTACTCTTGCCTGGAAAGTCCCCTGGACGGAGCAGCCTGGTAGGCCGCAGTCCATAGGGTCGCTACGAGTTGGACACAACTGAGCGACTTCACTTTCACTTTTCACTTTCATGCATTGGAGAAGGAAATGGCAACCCACTCCAGTGTTCTTGCCTGGAGAATCCCAGGGACGGCAGAGCCTGGTGGGCTGCTGTCTATGGGTCGAACAGAGTCGGACACGACTGAATCGACTTAGCAGCAGCAGCAGCAGCAGAGAGAAATTATTTACATCTCTACTCAGCCAAAATTTACAAGTTGATCTCTGTCCTTGTAAAGATATAAATTAAATCAGCCAATAGAAAACCAATCTTAGAACTGCAATGGAAAAAAAGAGAAACCTACCTACTAGTCTCTTTTATCTATTTTTAAGTTCAGATAATTTTTCTGACAATCCTTACTAAGTTAGGGGAACAAAACCTTGACTCTAGCCAGCTCAAAATAGGCACAAAAAGAAAAATTATGCAGAGTAAGTAGGAAATATGTTTTAAAATTTAATAATAAAAAATACATTCTGTTCTGTAATGATCAAAAAACAAAAAAAAGGAATTAACCATTGGTACATGGAGAGGGGAGTAGGAAAATAGTAAAGAGAAAGGAAGAGCAAAAATCAGCTCTTACTTTTGCTTTCATACAAACTATAAAGGATAGTGAGCTCATTTTACAGGCAAAGTAGTCAGTAATCAAATTTTAAAATGCCATGGGGCAGATTACAAGAAGTCAGTATGCTGTCAGTATATGTCCTCTATCTTCTTTTTAAGTCTCTGAGTTACTTCTCAAATGCCATCCTATTCTTCGATCAAACTAACTCTGAGAGTCTTCCCTGGTGGTCCAGTGGTTGAGAATCGGCCTTCACATGCAGGGAATGAGGGTTTGAACCTCGGTCAGGAAAGAGTCCACCTGTCTTGGGGCAATTAAGCCCTCATCCCACGACTAGAAAGCCCTAGTACCACAAGAGAAGCCCACAGGTCCCACGACTAGAAAGAGCCTACAAAAAACAAAAGCAACCAAAAAAAAAAAAAGAATTGTTAAAAAACGCACAAAAACACAAAGTAAGTCTGCACATGAAATTAAATAGGTTCATTTATCTGGAGCAGTGTAATCTGATAATGATCCAAGTCTGTTTAACTTGAACTAGTTCTCACTGTTGTTTGTGTTACAGGTTAAGAAGAAATGTTAGGCTCTTCAGGAAGTAATTAAATATTTGCTAATTCTAAGGGCTTAACGTAACAGACTCCTGCAGTTGATACTTAATTTGTGTTGACATTTTCTGAGCATTCCAGGAGATTTTTGAAGCAGGACTTTTAAGATAACAGTTGTTTAGTCCTATCTTTGTAACTGTGACTTATGTACATTGGACTGTTTTTTATCCAAAATGATAAATACAGTAGTGTTCCTTTTTTTTTTTCTCCTACATGAATGAAATGCCAAATCTTCCCTCCCAGGAAAATAAAAACAAAATATCCTACTTCAGAAAATTACAACTGGATTAATTTCCCATTGAACAAGGTTACTGCTGCTAAGTCACTTCAGTCGTGTCCGACTCTGTGTGACCCCATAGATGGCAGTCCACCAGGCTCCCCCGTCCCTGGGATTCTCCAGGCAAGAACACTGGAGTGGGTTGCCATTTCCTTCTCCAATGCGTGAAAGTGAAAAGTGAAAGTGAAGTCGCTCAGTCGTGTCCGACTCTTCGAGACCCACATGGACTGCAGCCTACCAGGCTCCTCCACCCATGGGATTTTCCAGGCAAGAGTACTGGAGTGGTGTGCCATTGCTTAACTGTATACTTTTTAGCCTATTCTAGAATAACTTGGTGGTTTCCCTGCTGGCTCAGCTGGGAAAGAATCCTCCTGCAACGCGGGAGGCCTGGGTTAAATCCCTGGATTGGTAAGATACCCTGGAGAAGGGAACGGCTACCCACTCCAGTATTCTGGCCTGGAGAATTCCATGGAATGTATAGTCCATGGGGTCGCAAAGAGCACGACTGAGCGACTTTCACTTTCAGAATAACTTGACACCAAATCCTCGTTTTCGCTGCATGTTATAAGCATCTCTCCCTCTCCCAATTCTACGAGATCTGGAAGATAAGCTTAGAGAAGAAACATGGCTTGTCAACTCAGCAGCATTTTTGCCATTTTAATAGGAAAGCATGAGTTAATAGTGTTTATCTGTATAAGATTTTAAGACAATTTTTACTATTTTTTATACTGAAATATTTGAAAAAGTTTTATAATGAATATTTAGCATTCCTATAATGGGAAAATAAGTCCATATAGCTATTTTCACTTATTTATTCTTTATTAACTTGAATTGTTTTTTTATAATTGACTTTTTTCAGAGCAGTTTAAGATTCATGAGAACACTAAAAGTACTGCTGTTTCTCACATAGCCCCTGCACAGCCTCTCACATTATGAACATCTTCACCAGGGTGGTACATTTGTACAGCATAGTCACCCAAAGTCCATAGTTTACATTATGATTCACTGTTGATGTTATACAGTCTATAACTCTGCACAAATGTGTGATCACATGTATCCATCATTATGATATCACAGAGAGTATTTTTACTGCCTTAAAATTCTCTGTGCTCTGTCTATTCATATGTCACCACCCCCAATTCCTGGAAACCACTGATCTTTTTACTGTCTCCATAGTTTTGCCTTTTCCAAAATATCTTATGGGTGGTATCATACAATATGCAGCCTATTCAGGTTGGTATCTTTCACTTAGTAAAATGCATTTAAGTTTCCTCTATGTTTTTTCATGACCTGAGAGCTCATGATCCTCTGTCCAGGGGATTCTCCAGGCAAGAATACTGAAGTGGGTTGCCTTTCCCCCTCCATTGGCTCTTCCTGACCCAGGGATGGAACCCACATCTCTTCTGTCTCCTAGTATTGACAGGCAGGTTCTTTACCACTAGTGCCACTTGGGAAACCCCATTTCTTTTTAGGATGTACTCTTGCCTGGAAAATCCCATGGACGGAGGAGGCTGGTAGGCTGCAATCCATGGGGTCACTAAGAGTTGGACACGACTGAGCGACTTTCTTTTACTTTTCACTTTCATGCATTGGAGAAGGAAATGGCAACCCACTCCAGTGTTCTTGCCTGGAGAATCCCAGGGACGGGGGAGCCTGGTGGGCTGCCGTCTATGGGGTCGCACAGAGTCGGACACGACTGAAGTGACTTAGCAGCAGCAGCAGCAGTAAGTCTTGAAGTCAGATAGTGTCAGTCCTCCAACTTTGTTCTTCTCCTTCAATATTGTTTTGGCTATTCTGGACTTTTCATCTTTCTTATAAAGTTTAGAATCAGTTTGTCAATATCTGCAATTACTTGTTGGGATTGCATTGAAGCTATAGATAAAGTAGCTACATTTCCCCCGGAATTTGTACTGTGCTGCAGCATTAGTGGAGGCTCTCAAGTTTAGTGTAGATTGCTAATGTCATTGCTGCAGTTATCATTGTTGTTAATGCTGATAATGATATTAATGATAGTAGACATTACTGCCTCTTATGTGATGAAGATATCCTTAATCCCATATAGAGAAACTGAGACACAGAGAAATTAAGCAATTTGCCTAAAGTCAGGCAGCAAGTATCAGAAGCAGATCTTTAATTCAAATTATTTGAAATCACTATCCTAGTTCTCCTTTTCTATTTCTACATCTCTCAGCTAGTAGGGAGGGGTCAAAGTGCTGTTTAGGGAACTCACCCCGTCCCGCATGAAAGGGCAATCTGACACATTTACTGGCATCTGAAACTAACAAGGGAGAGGCAGCAAGTGTGAGTTTTTAGAATTCCTGTGCTTTATCCACAGATTCTCAAAGGCACCTAACCGTGAACTTTACCAACCGAATACTTAAGTCAATTTCTTATACTAGACTGAAAAGTAGGAATATACAGGATGAATATACAAAGATGGATCCACTGTGGTCCCTAATGCTAGCGTAAGCTGTTCAAAAGTACCATCCCCTTCCCCCAGGCAAGGTTCCTCCTGGCCTAGGATTCTCAGTGAAATATAAGGAAACCCTGATCAAAGAGTTGGAATCAGAATTTTCACCATAGAAGCCTTGAAGCATTTAACCAATGAGCAGATATTTTAAATGAGTGTCTCTCTTAAATAGGAAGTTAAGCATTTTTCTTAGGTGGAAGTTGAGGAAAAATTCAAAAAATTAACAAAACCCAAGAGCTAATGAGGAATTAAAAAAATCTTATCTATGGGACACCATACTTTTGAGAATCAGACTTTTTCAAAAGCAGAAGAGTCTTTTTTCTGTGGATAAGACATTTTCAGAGACCGCATGTGACCCTAGGACCAGCACTTAAGAGATACTTGGGTTTGGGAAAAGACCAACACACTCAGAGAAAAGCGGTATTGGTTACAAAAATATAGTCAAGGGGAGAGGAAGATAGTAAAGTAAGGCAAAATCTTGAGGAAGATGGAACTTAAGGTGTGTATATGTGTGTGTGTATGGAGAGAGAGAAAAAGAGAGAGAACAGGTAAGCTTATTGTGAGCTGGATACTATGCTAGGTGCTAGGAGATGAGAGAGTTCTAAGAGTCCAGGATGGCACCCAGGTTTCTGAAAACAGGATTGGATTAAGATGCCATCAATGAGAGACTTCCCTGGAAGTCCAGTGGTTAAAACTCAGGGACTGCACTGCAGAGACATGGGTATCAACCCTGGTCAGGGAACTGAGATCCCACACGCAGCATGGCACAGTAAAAAAATAAAAAATAAATAAATAAATAAATAAAGATATCATCATTGAAGTGAAGCAGTCTTGGGAAGCAGTTTCCAGGGGCAGCGCTTATTAAGAAAAATGTGGGGGTGATTTTTCAGATGCAAAGAGTAAAGAATACATATTTTGTTATTTTATTTTATTTTAATTTTTTATTTTTTTGCAATAGGTCCTTTTTGGTTATATATTTTAAACATGGCAGTGAGTACACATAAATCCCAAACTTGCAAGATTCTGTTTTTTTAAGAGAGGAAAATCTTAAGGATTTGACAGCTACTGAGCTAAGACCTAGAGAAGAGCTCAAGAGGCAGGGATAAGATTTGGCATTCTGTCTGGGCCCTGACTATTTCTTGTGCTTAAATTGAACAACACTGTTTTCTAAGCCATCACCCTGGAAGTTTTTGACTTCAAAATGGCAGTCATTGATTTTTTCTGCTGACCACGACTAGCAGGGTTGACTGCAGAGGGGTACCTACATTACTCCAATATCATAGATGGGACAACCAAGGCACGAGAAGTCAAGTGATCACGAGGGCTGACAGCAGACCATGTAAGAGTCCAGGACTAGAAAGTCCAGATGAGGCAACCAAGGCACGAGAAGTCAAGTGATCACGAGGGCTGACAGCAGACCATGTAAGAGTCTATGACTAGAAAGTCCAGATGAGGCAACCAAGGCACGAGAAGTCAAGTGATCACGAGGGCTGACAGCAGACCATGTAAGAGTCTATGACTAGAAAGTCCAGATGAGGCAACCAAGGCACGAGAAGTCAAGTGATCACGAGGGCTGACAGCAGACCATGTAAGAGTCTATGACTAGAAAGTCCAAATCTCATCTCAGAGACATCCTTTCAGACAACTTTGCACTAGAACTTGTCAAAGTTTGGTACGATGCAAAAAAGGCAAGCTACCCTGGTCATGTAAAGTTGTAGTACTAAGAGCTTCTATATAGTAGTGGTTCTGTGACAACCAAAAATTCACCAACAGAGTGGAGTTTTAAAAGCCTGATAAACCTCTTGACTACTTTCCTTACTCTGGATTAGTAGTCATCCCTTCCCTCTGGCCTTTTCTCTCCTTCCCTCTTCCACAATTTCTCACTCTCCTCCATCATTACTTTTATTCCTGTGCTCATGCCCTCTCCATTTTGAAAGTTAAAGCTCATTTACTTCCATAGTGAATAAGCAGACACATTAAATATTCCCAGGGTAGCAATT
The DNA here is from genome assembly GCF_000754665.1 of Bison bison bison. Classification (NCBI taxonomy): domain Eukaryota; kingdom Metazoa; phylum Chordata; class Mammalia; order Artiodactyla; family Bovidae; genus Bison; species Bison bison. The sequence continues at coordinate 9,824,681 of NW_011494677.1, read as the reverse complement.
CACTCCATTTGATCAAGTGTAAAATGTCTGGAATCCAGACTAGCCTTGCAGCTTTGGAAAAAAATTTCTAAGAAACCCTGACTCAGTGTTTAAAAGCTAATACATTTGAGCATTCCTCTGGATTATGAAAATGAAAATAATCCTGTACCCCAGGGAGTAAAGAGGAGCCAGAAGATCCTCACCAACTGATGAAGCTATCTTCAGGGTACACTCACAATCATGCATGTGATCCTTTTGTTGATGGAATTTTGGGGGGTTTTCTGAATGGAGGCTGAAGCCTTGCCTGGAAGCCTCTTGCTTTTATCCCTATGGATGAGCACCTGCAAATACACAGCACAAGGCCTTCTTCCTCAGCACTAAAGCCCAATTTGACACAAAGATAGAGATTTGTGCTCTCAGCCTGGGGGACTTCCAGGAGAGTGTTCTGTTTGGAGTGGTGTGAGCCTGGGGTCCAGTGGGGATGAAGTGTTCTATGAAGTGTATGTAGGTCAAGCATAGTGGGGACCTGTGGACAAAGCTGCTGAAAGTTGGAGTGAGCATATCAAGGGTCATGTCCAAAGGCAAGCTGGGGCTTGTTAAAGACTCGATCAGTTTGAGACAGAAACTCAACAAGAAGCCATTACAATCTGAAGGCAGGCTGAGACTGGAAAGACCAGGTCGGGGACAAGTCTCTCAGCTGATCTCAGAGACCACCTTTGAGTGTTCTGCGGAGCATGTGTACCCATGGTTTGGGTGCCTCCATGAATTTTTTGTTTTTGTTTTCTAATTTGATTGCCTTTGTCTCACTCTTAGTGGAGCCAGCTATTCTTAAAGATCCAGGTCTATTTATGTATGCAGAAAGAATTGTCTGAGTGACCTTGACCTTGATACTTCTTTCTATTTGATCTAAAGAAGAAAAAGGAGAAAAGAGGTGAACCTTTAAATTGCTTACTACATTTCAGGTTTCTTCTCAAGCATTTCCTCATAAATTCTTATCTTTAGAAAATGGAAAGTAAGTATTCTTATCCCTACTTCAACACATGATGAAGCCGAGGATTACAGAGTTTAAATAAGTAGGCAAAAGTCAACAGCTCGTAAGTGGAAATTCCAGAATCTAAAAACAGCAATGTGTTCCAAATGTCATGCTTCCTGACATATGTCTACATCTTCTGGAACAGTGGTTTCAAACAGCATGGCCTCAGGACCCTTTTTACATTCTTAAAAATTTTTGATAAAACTTTTTGTTTATGTGAGTTGTATATATATATATATATATACATAAATATTTGTCATATTAGAAATTAAAATAGGGAATTTAAAAAATATTTTATTTATTTGCTTAAAATAATAAAGCTATTACATGTTAACAAACATTTTTGTGAAAAATGATTATGTTTTCTTAAGCAAAAAAGATGCAACATTATGCATTTTTGCAAGTCTTTTTAATGTCTGGTTTATGGGAAGATGGCTGAAATTTACTATCTGCTTCTACATTTATTCTGCTGTGATATGCTGTTCAGGTTGAAGTATGTGAAGTAAATTCAGCTTCATGCAGATGTTTAGTTGTAAAGGAAAGAGTATTGAAATAGCCTTTTTAGAGAATTTGGGGTATTTTTCTTGATGAATGTTGCAATGTAGGCTCTGAAACCACATCAATGAATCCAAACTCCATTACATTTAAAATCTTTTTTTTTTTCATTTAAAATCTTTTTTAAAAGCCTTTTTTAGTGCTTTAGTCATTTGAAAATACTGGTTTAGTAATTCACACCAATGGCAACATTCCTAATGGCAGCGCACTGTATCACCCACTACCAGAAAGTCCCAGGGATTAATACCAATTCTGGTCTCTAGAAAAAGTGTTAAGAATTGGAATGCTGTGAAGCTCAAGATGCCAGATACGAGTTTTCCAAAATTCAGTTTTGACTCGAAAGGTCAAATTTTACCACTGGCAACAAACACGGTCAGTTTTTCTTGCAGTGAGAGTTTCACTTCTTTCATTTTTGAGAACAAGCCAGATCTCCAAGTCTGAATAACCATTGTTTGTCAGTTTTTCCAAGGAAAAAAAATGATTCCCCCCGCCCCCTCAAAAGAAAAAAAAAACCTAAGCCAGCTCACAGCTCAGTCATGCAGGTGCTTTTCCTTAAAACAGCCATCGCAAGACTGCAGAAGATGTGCTCCTTTCCCTGAACTTCTGTTGTGTCACAGAGAATATTAAAAAGCACATGCTGCTGAGTCGAGATCTTCGAAATAAACGATTTCTGTGGCTTTACGAAGGGCATTCTTGAGTGAAATTGGAATTTTATTTCCTTTTAATTTTACTATAAAGAAAATAACCACTAGTTCGGTTTGTTGCACCGTCCTTATTCATTGTAAAGCATGCTGTCGCTTTTGCCCTGTCAGTGCAAATGTTTATACAGTAAAAAGGCATATAAAACCTCAGTATTATTATTATTACAATTGGTTAGATGTTGTGAACCCACTGAAATGGTCTTGGGGATCCCCAACGGGTATGTGGACTCTACTTGGAGAACCTTTATTCTAGAAGAACTAGATGACGTTCTGGAGTGTGTCAAGGCTCTTTCCTACTTGGGGCCTGCAATCCGATGTGACCCAGAGGCAGGCTGGAAGCCTGAGCGAGACTCAGAATCTGAGCAGAATTCCCATCAGGCTTGGTCCCCGAGAGACTTCCTCTTCTCAAATTACATCCTTTTCTGCCCTTCTGGAATTCACATCTTGGTGAGGAAAGACAGCCAATGGACAAAAATGAGTGAGTCAATTATATCATATAACTGAAGAAAAATAAAATAGAGAAAGGGACTGGGGTGGGGAGAAGTTTTTGTACTTTAAATGGAGTCACCATAGACCTACTGCAGGGTCTAGTTTGACTCTAACCACGCAATAAGGCAACAGTTATTCTCATTTTAGAAATGAGAAAATGTTACCAAAAATAGCATTCATATCTCATTGAGTGTCAAGTTAATAGACATAAACAAGCCAAAGATCAGGAAAATGAAGGATTTATTGTCACTTGCAGCAAGTAAGGAGACTACCAGGGATATTTCCCAAATAATATCTCCCCAAACAGCAAAATTGGGGAAGTTTTAAGCTAAGGGTACCTGCATATTCACAAAAGGGCTTGAGCAGAGAATTCACCATAAAATTGGGGCCAAGGTTGGCAGAGTCCAAGTCTTGATTGATTGAAGTCAGGAGAGTTAATACCATCATTCAGTCCTCTACCTGGGGGTGGGGACGTGGGATGGGGCTTAGTTCTTGCAGAACTCAAAGATGTATTATTATGTATAGTATATCCCTTGAGGAGGAAATAGGACTCCACTGTATCACTGCACTGTCTTTGCTCTGTTCTGGCTTTCCTTTGTTCCCTTAAGATCAATGCTTTCTGAGACCTGTCCAAGGGTGACCATTGTGAACAGGCTTAGATTCCAAAATGGCTTAGGCCAAAATGGCTTCTCTTATGTGAAGAAAACCATTCCTGGCTCTCTTCCTCTGGGGACCCCCTAAGCTATCTGCTTATAGAAATGGAGGCACAGCTGGGTTAAGTGATTAGTTCAGGATCTCATAGCAAGTAAACAGCAGATCTAGGATTCCAACTCTAAAGCCTTACTCTCTCCACTGGCACATTATCCCTACAGGTGTGTAACAGATCTTAGACACCCAGCAACACTTCTAATTTATTGACCCAATCTGAGAGTTCTAAACCTATGTAGGGAAAGGAAATGACAATTTTCCAAATGAAAAAAGAGAAGTGAAAGTGTTAGTAGCTAGTCATGCTGACTTTTTTTGACCTTATGGACTGGAGCCCAGCAGGCTCATCTGTCCATGGAATTCTCCAGGTAAGATTACTGGAATGGGATGCCATTCCCTTCTCCAGGGGGTCTTTCAGACTCAGGTCTCCCGCATTGCAAGCAGATTCTTAACCGCCTGAGCCAACTGTCTGAACAAATTTAGGGAAAAGAGATGACAACTTTCCAAGTGAAAAAAGAAAGGGGGCGGGGGAAAGCAAAATAATCTCAGAAGACATTGAAATGTGAATCTTAGTTATAAAATGGATTACATTAGGAAAATTTTTTTTTTTTTTTTTTTTTACCTTTAGGCTTTTGAATGGGTTTCTTTCTGGACCCTGGATTTCTTCTCTTCATTTTTTCTGTAAGTGTTTAATAAGTGTTTCTTTTTGTCATGCACTGTGTTACATGCTGGGGGAGAAGAGAGTTTCTGTGCTGAAGCAGTTCACAGTTTTAGAGAAGAGAGAAAAAAGGAAGAGAGGACATTCCAAAGGGAGGGAGAATTCCCTCAATCTTAACCAGGAGCATCAGAATATGCATTTAATTGGGCTAAAGTTAAAACACAAGTGGGCACACATACACAGAGCTGATTCCTTTGTCTGAGATTGAGGACTTTCTACACAGATGTTGGGTGAAATTTTTAAAAGGGAAGAAATGGTTTCCACCCCTCCATGACCCATATCCTCCCATTTCATGGGAACCATAATGGTGGGAACCTTGTAAAATGGAGAAGCTGAAAACAATAACCCTTTTTAATTCTAACAGCCAGATAAGGAAGACATAATTTTATTTTACAAATGAGGAAATTGAGGCTTAAAGAGTCTTTTTGCTCTATTTTGTCATGCTGCTCAGGCCTAAGCAACCATGCAGATGTCACCGAGTTTCATAAAGAGAGGTATCTGGTGTCTCAGTCTTGCCCACAGGACATCCCTGGGGCAGTGCAGCCCATGCTCTCTTCACTTTTCCCTTTTGCCTTCTTGTTTCAACATTGTTCTCACTCTTTGTGGCTGGGCCTTGCATTTCCCAAACATTTACTCACCTCTTCCAAGGGATGACAGATTTGGTTCCTCCACTTGAACCCTCTACCATGTCCCTCAAGCTTCATTTTATTTTGTTTTGTTGGTTTCTTCTCAGCCTTCAACTTTTAACTGAGTCTCTCTGACTCTGGTGAGCTGAGGTGAACCTCTGTTCATCCAGCCGCCAGCTCTGACCCTGGAGTTGGCCTTTGTGTTCAGGTCCTGATTCTCTGCCACTCTCAGGGTTGTACAAGCATAGGATGCCTCTGAGAGTGAGGCCTCCCTGAATTCTGCACCCTATACCTCAGTCTTGTGTCAACCTGGCCTTGTGAAAATAGGATGCTTAACATCAAGAATTCCCAGGGCTTTTTTTTCCCCCTTTGAGAACTGTTATCCTTGCAGTTATACACTCAGTAGAGGACTCACGAATATAAAATTAGTACAACTTTCTCTGAATCTGCCAGGATTCTCCAATGTAGAGTTATTCTCTTCTCCTTTGTAATTGGTATTTGTGTGCACACGTGCTAGGGTGCTTCAGTCGTGTCTGACTCTGAGACCCTGTGGACTGAAGCCCACCAGGCCCTTCTGTCTATGAGATTTTCCTGGTGAAAATACTGGAATGGGTTGCCATGCCCTTTTCCAGGGGATCTTCCCGATCCAGGGATTGAACCCTGTCTCTTGCATTTCCTGTATTGGCAAGCAGGTTCTTTACCACTAGCACCACTTGGGAAGCCTTCAATTAGTATTTAGGGGTAAGGATTTTGAAACCATGTGAATGTTCTGATCTTTCTCCAACTTTCTCCAACTTTCAGTGTATTTATACATTTGCTTCATATGAACTCATTTCTTATTTTATTCAATCTGTTATAACCTGTTATATAATTGATTATTTTGATGCTCAATTTGTCTCTTATGTGACCAGTGGGAGCCTATTCAAGCTGGCCTCTGTGTTACTTTCATGACCTGTCATTGTCTCAGTATTTCCCTGCTACCTGGCACAACAAATTATTTCAAATTCAATTTGTACTTGGTTTGACTGGAATCAGCTCTTACTTGTTTTAAAATAGTGTCTTGAAGCCAAGATTTGGGCACTAGGGGTTGCTCATTGCCATAGGGGTATCATGTTCTTAGATATTCCCAGTGGACAGAGCTAGAGAACCTACATATACACATGTAATTATCACTACGGTAATTTCTATGCCTGTCTCATACATTGAAAACTATGAATTCATCCTGATGCCTCTAATTCCAAGCCAGTACCACTGGATTCATTTTTTCCCTTTCTTTCCACATCTGTAGTGTCTTTCTCTGATGGTGAGAAACCAGGCTCCCATTATTCTTAACAGTAGTGTTAAGATCTCCTTGCATGTACACAATTTCCATCACTGCTGTTGTCTCATCACTGAAGACAGTCTCCTCTCTCTGCCTGGGCTCTGACACCCTATGCCAGGTTCCCCTTGCCCTTGGGAATGCCCTTCTCACTGTATTTATGCTCTGACATCTGGTGCTGGACCACCTATCTCCCTGCCTCCTCACCTTCTTGGTCTCCACTACCTTACTGGCTTGCCCCTGTCTCTATTTGGTTAGACACCCCACTCTAGGATATTGTGGCCCCTCTTTTTCCTCTGCCTATGGACACCTGCCTGATAGCTTTAGGACTGAACTGTTCAAAAACAAATGGAAAGGAGAAGGGGCCAAGAAAGATTTCTGAATGTATTTTATATTAACAAAAATCTCCTATTCTTTATGACCCAAGTGGAAATGTACTACCCAAATCAAGATATAAAGAAGTAATCCTTCTTCATCGATAGATAACATGAGAATCGTTAAAGCTATCCTTCAATACTCACTACTTCTCATTTATTCCTCTTACTCTTGATTCACAATGTAATTTGTTAAATGAGGATCAGGGAGAAAGTTTAAATCCCCATGTGCCAATAACAGTAAAGGAGAGGAAATGTTCAAACCAAATGACATTAAAGAAAGGATAATAATAATACTCCAGCCTTAGGGTATTCTGGTATATTCATTTGATTGTTAAGAAGTCAGGCACTGCCTTCTTTGCTCTAAGGCTGTACCAGCTGGACTGTGCTTCCCGGGCTCTCTTTGACCTCAGTAGATAATTCTGTTATCTCACAGGCATGGGCAGGGGAAGACATTTTTGGATGTGTCAGAGTATTCAGAGATGCCTCTAGGCACTACCAGTGCAGATATGTCACCCTCATCCAGGCCTTCAATAAGACCACCCCTTCACCCATCTGAGGCGTTCCATCTCAAAGCTGAATTCAGAGGAGCTGGTCTGGAGCAGTCAGTCACATGACTTCCCATTCCTATCAGGTCAAAGTCTACCCTGTGGGGCCTTTTAACATGAGTTTGGTCAAATTCAGGCACCAATGGATACCAATCTGGGAACCTAAAAATAAACCCAACAGAAGAAGCATCAAAGACTTCCTGGAAGGTGGAAACATCTAGAGGTGACAGAGGGCAGTGGGATGACTTCTGATGGCCCCATGGAAGCCATGAGGAATTCTCAAATTGCCAGGAATGTCATCAAGTACCATACCATGTGGTCTTGAATGGGGACAGAATGGAGCGTAGTGAGTATAATAGCTCTTCAGTGTTCAGAAAAGAAGTGTGTGTGTGTGTGTGTGTGTGTGTGTGTGTGTGTAGAGGAGAGTGCCTTGTGATGTCTGCCTTCCATTGAGAGTTTGATGTAGGCACACTCCATGCCCTGATGTTCTCTGAGGCCAATGCCAGCAAGAAATGACTTATCAGTACTTCCTATCAGTAAATAGTTGATGACAGATTTTATATGCAATTCTACCTGTCTATAAGGGTGTTCCTTTTATCCCATTATGTGAAATTCTGTACAGATAAACCACAGTCATAGATTTTCTTCACAAAAACCACATAAACTCTGGGCTTTTGCCAGTGACAGTCACACAGATTTTTAAAACTTGGTGTGTGTGTTTTAGTCGCTCAGTCATGTCTGACTCTTTGCAAACCCATGGACTGTAGCCTGCCAGGCTCTTCTGTCCATGGAATTTTCCAGGCAGGGATACTGGAGTGGGTTTCCATTTCCTTCTCCAGGGGATCTTCCTAACCCAAGGATCGAACCTACGTCTCCTGCCTTGCAGGCAGATGCTTTACTATCTGAGCTACTAGGAAGGCCCTGGGGCTCATGTTATATCCTCCCTTCCCTCTTATTTCTCCTTCTCTGCCAAGTCACCAGTCTCTGTCTCAGTCACCAAGCCTAGGAGATTGTTCTACAGTATCTCTACCATCAACCGTTTAGTTTTCTACTGCTTGGTTCCTAGTTCAGGCACTAATTGTCTCACACTGACTCCTTTAATTTAGCTTCACTTTTTAGTAAAATATCTTTTACTTACTGCCTAAACCTTTACGTCTATTTATTAGAAAAGTTCTATAAATTGATAATATAACCGATGGGCCATTATGGGTTAATTCTTTAAAGAGTTAGAGCCAGTAATTAACATAAAATATATATTTTTAACATATATTATTAACATAATAAACATTACATATTTATTAACATAAATTATATATTAACATAAAAATACATATAAAATATAATTCCATTATATTGTGAAGTGTTGTGTGCAGTCATATTCTATTGATAGAACCACAATTTACACAAATTAGAAGGAAATTATAAGACATACATGTATGCCAAGTATTCCTATTCAGCAGTTTTGTTCATCATCTCAGCCAGTCTGCCTGGGTGAACTCAGCCATAAGAGGAGGTGGGAGGTGAGGAAGATTTCCAACGGTCACTGCTTTTTTTCACATGACCTTGACTCATATCTTCATACATGTATTTACAGTTAAAGGTTAGTGTTGTCTATTATAACCAAATGACCATAGTCTTGCTTGAAATTTTTTGGCAATATTTATCATATGTGATTTTAAGATAATAAGTTTTCATTGTAAAATAACACCTTATCTTGTAAAATCTGTGCTAACTTTATAAGCTAAGTAGCAGGTTTGGAAGAACATGCAAAGAGTGGATTCTTGGAGCCAAATGAGGCTGTTTCTTCCACCTTTTCACATAGTGCTGAGCATATCTACACTCAAGGAATATTTAACAGGCAGAATAAAATTTGCTGATGGATGTCACAAAATAGAAATAAGGGTTTTGTTTTGTTTGTATTATTTTTATTATGAAAATAATACAAAATCATCATTACAACAGAAACAAAATTGACTGGAAATAAATCAACCCATCAGGCACTTAAACTATGTAATGAAAAGTCTTACTCCTAGTTCTGCCATTCCCAGTACCTTTGGAAAAATAACTTATTTACCTTTCCATTTGAACACTAGCCTTGATCCTGTTTGCCACCAAATATAGTTGCAAAATTCTTTATGACCTCTTTGAAAAGTTCCAGTTAGATACAAGAAATAAAACATCCCAGAGTACCTGAATAGGATGCTCAAACTACCATTAAAAAAAAGAAAGAAAGAAAAAGGGATCGTCTGATGCATTTTAAACGTGTCACCAATGCATTTATAAACAAATCATAATAAACATTTTATATGTCACAGTAGTATTTTGTCATTGCTGCTGCTGCTGCTGCTAAGTCACTTCAGTCGTGCCTGACTCTGTGCGCCCCCATAGACAGCAGCCCACCAGGCTCCGCCGTCCCTGGGATTCTCCATGCAAGAACATTGGAGTGGGTTGCCATTTCCTTCTCCAATGCATGAAAATGAAAAGTGTAGGTACCTAATATTAAAGATATCTACCCTTTTAGCTTCATTTAAAGACAATACAAAGTATTTGGAAATTTTGCATAATCATTTTCATTCTTTTTTTAAAAGCTGTCTTTATAGGTTAGCTAAATGTTTTTGAAGCTTAATTAGTTATTTTAAGCATCCAAAATAGAATTGCTTTGGCCTCTATGATATCTATTTGAGTTTAGTTATCACAGTGAGCACAGAGTATAATTTTGTTTTCTATTCCCAAATACCTCTTTCTTTCAGCCTCAGAATAGAAAGTCACAACCCTTAGCTCCAATACCAGATAGAATAAATATAAGTTCACACACAGAGTGAATGGCAAGGTCAGACCTTATAAGCCATATGGAGATTTGATTGGTACCAATGAAACTGTGTGTGTATTATATTAATTGAATAGAGTTAAATTATGTATGTAGTGTGTGCATAGCAATGGGTACTTCAGAGAAGCTGCTCTTGGTAGGAATTAGCTGTGATTGACTATGTTTGCAGAGTACAGCAAGGTTATTAAGTAAATAACATAGTAACACGTTTCATTTAACACAGATTATATGTGAAATTGGTTGCAGGTTGTGAAAGAGATGTGGAAGGCACAAACTGCAATTCTCTTTTCAAAAGTGTGGGAATAAAGAAAAGCGATATGTAATCCTTATTAATAAGCTTGCACTTTTTAGTTATGCTACAGAAAGAGAGAGGAGAAACTGTGTCATTCATTGTTCAAAGCACCCAAATTACAAGGTATGCCTCTAAGCTTCCCTGCTGGTTATAGTTATAAAAGAGACAAGTTACCTTCCAGAGCTCTCCTTCCAGCAGGCAGCAGGGTCCATGCAGAGAGAATTATCACAGAGCAGAACAGACCACAGCACCCCTCATTAATGCATTCCTGTCTGGGACCATGTAAATGCTTTGGCAGACCAGTTCTACACTTCTGCACAACTCATTTACAGAATTTACACTGTGAGGGGATGATTAAGGAGATGGGCCCTCTTTGCATGGGGGAATCTGATTATACCGAAGGGCTAAAGCATCTTGAAATCCTTTAGTTATCTGCTCACTTGGGAGGAGTTTGTCAAGATGGGCTCTGATGAACTCAGATTCTTTTGTTTGTGGAAAATAAAATGGAAGATCTTATTAAGTGACCCCCTCAACTTTCCTGACAGAGAAGGCAATGGCAGCCCACTCCAGTACTCTTGCCTGGAGAATCCCATGGGCAGAGGAGCCTGGTAGGCTGCAGTCCATGGGGTCACTAAGGGTCAGACACGACTGAGCGACTTCCCTTTCACTTTTCCCTTTCATGCATTGGAGAAGGAAATGGCAACCCACTCCAGTGTTCTTGCCTGGAGAATCCCAGGGACGGGAAGCCTGGGGGGCTTCCGTCTATGGGGTCGCACAGAGTCGGACATGACTGAAGCGACTTAGCAGCAGCAGCAGCAACTTTCCTAAAGCCTGGAAGCTTCAGTGATGGGGTGGGATCCAGCGGAGGACAGAGGGATAGAGGAACTTCACAACCAACTTTCTTATTGGTGTGCCTCTCTCTTTAATGAGGGAGTAAATCAACCTTATTAATCTTATTAAATAACACATTCGGTGCAAACCTAGGTGTTAGAGAAAAGCAGACTCTGTCAGGACCATATCACAGATATATCTAACATGAAGATCCAGGAGCAGAAGGTCAAGATTTATTCACAACCAGGCATGCTCATCATTGGCTTCAATTCTGATTGGACAGTATCCTGGCAAAAATCTGTTCTGATTGATGGAGGCTCATGTACCAACTGTAGTTATTTTGAACATTACCTCTATTGGAATTCTTGCCCATCCATGGCCCTTAAAGAGGCTAGGAAGTTCACAAAACTCTTAGCTGTAATTATTCTGATTTGAAGAGAAAAAGAGATAGAAGAGAGAGACAGACAGAAAGAGAGACAGAGAGCAAGTTGACCATACATTGTGGACCCAAAGATGCAAACAATTTAGCCATTACTTTTCTGTATAGAATATTAATCATTTTCCTTTAGCCAGAGCCAAAGGCAAGAGGGGAAAGACCCAGGAGAACCATTGTCTATGGATAGGTCCTTCTGAAATATGCCTTAAAGAGAAGTGATTCTTGACTGCTTACTCCTCCTCCTCTCATCTGTAAAGCACTTTCCCTCAGTTTAGTTCTAGTTCTAATCCTTTTCCCCTTATCATAAGCTAATTTTTGCCTTTGGTCTTAGTTTTACAATTGTGTATGATCTTTGAAGGCAGGGAGGAACTGTTAGGTAGGTAGAATAGGAAAAAGAAGTCCAAAATAGCAGTAGCTATAAGACAAAGAAAGGGAAAAGCCTGCAAAAATAGAACCAAGGAAGGTCTGAGGACAGGAATGAGAACCTCAGGTGAAGCAAACAGCCCTCCTGGCTAGCCCAATTTACATAGGGCAGGCTCAGTGGGGGAGGAGAAAAAAACATATAAAAAGAGGAGCCAAAATTGAGTCTCACTCTTCTCTTCGCTTCTTTTGGGTTGGCCCGCCCTCAGGTCTCAAGGATGCATTTTCCTTTGCTTGCCAAATAAAACTGAGCTGTAACCAAACTGTAACACTGGTCTGCAGTTTTGTTTTTTTTTTAATAATACAGGCATCATGACACATTTATTAATAACCATGCATCCTGAAATAAGCAAAGTAATTTTTGCAATATGATCTGCATAGTGCAAGCAAGTAAAAGATTTTTTAAAATCCATACAGTACACACAGCAGGTTCATTGGAATAAGAATGGATTCATAGGTGCACAAAATTTAGACAAGTTCGTCCGCAGTTTAAACTAAGCTGTAACATCGGTCTGTCCGTCGCTTCAAATTTTTGCTGCGACGAGACAGAACCAAGGAAATCACACACCCCCCCGACAGAACCATGTCGTATTATTTGTTGTCTTTATTTACCATGCCTTGTATATTGCATAGTATATTGTTGCCCAATCAATTGATACAAATAAGCATGGTCTTGCTCCATGGATTTTCTTCTAAGCTAAGTAAGACTCCAAGAGGAAAACACTATCTCCTGTGTGCCACTCTTTCTTTCCCTACTGTTTCCTGAAAGATGAAGATTCTGCCAGTGGCTCCAGCAGGTTCCAGGTGCAGACCCACTGTGTGGTTGTGTGGTCCAGTGGTGGTCAACCACAGCAGCTACTGTGGGGAGGCCTATGGGGATGACAACATAGTTGCTAACCCACAGATTCCAGCAGAATGACTTGCTTTCAGGCAGAGGAGTGGGTGGGTGATTATTCTTCACTGAAACATCTCCAGAGAAAGAACAAGGACTGACAATCTTCAGTGAGCTATTTCAGCTTCTAATTAATCATTTGGACAGGAAATTCTTATCATGTATAATCAAAATCATTCTGCCACAAATTAAGTCAAAGATTCCTGGTTTTCTTCTTTCCAGAGGTGAATCAGAATTAGGCACTATCCTGCACTTGATAACCTATTATGGGTAAAAATACATAGGATATCAAGATTGTCTATTTAATAACATTTTGTTAAAATGCCTTTGTGACTAGGAATCCCATTTGAAGCCTACTGGGCCTAGAAGGAGAATGAGAGCTCACATCTTTCTTTTTTTTTTTTAATTGAGATAGAATTGCTTTACAATGTTGTGTTAGTTTGTGCTGTACAATGAAGGGAATCAGCTGTATGTATACATATATCCCCTCCCTCTTGTGCCTCCTTCCCACCCACCCCCTCATCCTACCCTTCTACATCATCACAGTGCACTACCAAAGTTCATCAATATTTAGTCTTAACATTAAATATCTAGGCTGAGGAAACAGCAGTATTGTAGCACAGAGAATTAGCTGAGTTCAGTCCAGGAGATGGTGGCAAGGAGAACTGGCTAGGCCAAATGGCCCGTGTTGCCTAAAAGTGGTTGACAAGTTAGGCAGAGAGAGTCTTGGAGCAAACCTAGCAGTTTCTCCCAAGTGTTGTTACAAGGGCTCCATCAGCCCATCTGTATTGTTATGCAGGTCTGCAGGAGCCCATCCAGGTGGATGCCATGAGCTCATAACAAGAGCCATGCTGCAACAACTGAGACTCCTCAGCTCTCAGCCCAGTGGGAGCTCACATTTTGCTGTGAAAGTGTGTTGAATTTACAAAGTTGGGAAGGAGAGGTGTCATGGGATGATCTTTTCTTTGACATGGACTTGGGTGTTCTGTTTTATGTTGTTTGGGTATGTTGTGTGGGAGGTGGGATGGCTTTGTTCAGCTGGCTTGGATGTTTGAGGTGGGGATGTGAAAGGGGTTAGTGAGGCTTCTATGTGATAAAGGACAAAGACTCTTACAGCTCTCTCTTCCTTACCTGCCTGTATTAGAAAAAGCATTCAATCAAACTCTGTCATCAAGGCAGTGGCTGTTACAGAGACAGGAACTGCATGAGATATTTATACAAGATTGTCTGTTGTGTGGAATCTGTGGAAACCAGACCACCCTTCCTATGGGTCAGCTGCCAAAGTCTTGAAATAGCTCTGAGGGCCAGGACCTTTCTGTTATGGTATTTTTCTTTGTGCATAAAACTGGGGTGGGGGGGGATGATTTTACTCCCATAATGCTTCACTATAGCCTCTCCCACCCCCAATTTATTACTATCCATTTATATCCTCTCACTTTCTTTCACCTGTTTAAACTTGGGAGAAAAACAGGACAAGAGGAGCGAGGAAGGGGGACCAGGACAGGACTTCAACTGAGAAGGCAGCTGCTGGCTTTGTGTGCTGTTGGCAGCTCCCAGCCTTTCTGGAGCATCTCCAAATACCTCTTCCAAATGCTGACTGATACAGAAAATTCCATTTTGTTCTCCTTCCAAATTCAATCTCCATCATGGATTTTGTCATTTTGCTTTATCTTTTTCCAGTTTTATCCCTCATGCCCCTCCCCCACCCCAAGTCCCCTTAAAGTAGTTTACCTGTAACTTAGAATTATAATAAAAACATACAACATATCAATGAATACATGAGGTTTTGACTCCTAGACCAAAATTTGGAAATAATCTAAGTCAGCTCTCTTACTTCTTCATTGAAAAGCTCAGAGGGGTAGAATGACCTACCCCAAATCAGGCAAATAATAAATGGGAGAACCAAACTAGATATTAGAACAAATGCTTTGTGTAAGACTGTCTGTAGGCCCCTATAGCAGATTAAGAACCAATAAAAATAACAGTGATGTGACTTTGAAACAAGATATTAAAACTCTTGGTAATTAAGAATGATGGGGACAAAGATGAGGAACAGAAGAGTTGCCCCAGGCTCAGATATACTCTGAAATGTTAAATCTGTTAAAACCCAAAGGAATATTAATGAAGGAAGCTTTATTCCGGGAAGAAGGCACTGAGATGGCTATGGAAATAGTCAAGACAAACTTATGACCTTTCTGTCAAGTTTTATTGCCATGATTTAAATATTATGGAGTGTGAGGCATTATCTGTATCTCTCTTTGTTACAAATTACACTGAGAATGTTCTGTAGCATTACAAGAAGAAAAAAGGCCCACCATCAGTAGGACATACAGAGTCTTGTTGGTGCCAATGAGTTATTTAACAATGGATAAAAATTCACTCCCTCCAACCACAGATATCCCCACTAGGATGCCCCATTAACTCCTGCCACCATGGGTTCAGTGGATGACCCACCAGTGACAATGATTAGTCAAATTCAAATATGGCATGTTGCAAACCAGGGCACAAGCTATCAGGATTTTTAGAAAATTACATGTGATTTTTAAGAGATGCAGGTTGTTGGAAGAGAATCCTGTTAGTGGTGTTTCTTTCTGTGGAACCCTCTTGAGAATATGTATAGCTAATGATTTTTTAAAATTAAAGTTTTCCACTAATTAAAAAAAAAAAGCAGCAATGGAAGTCAATGGTTTCTTCTGATACTGCATTATATTGAAATACAGTAAGATAAATTCTGTTGGGCTTCTTTCATTTTTTAAAGGGTTCAGAAATCCTTGAACTTCAAATCAGTATATAAAAATGTCCCATTATCTTAATTATCAGTGGTCATGCATTTTCATGGACTGCCTTTCATTTCAAAGATGATGCCTGCTTATTCGGCACCAGCAAATGTTAAGGGGCACATTTGAGCTAAATGACTATTAGCTAGTCTTCATGGACAATTAAAATATGCATTTTTTCCCAACTCTTATCCTGAGGTAATCCCGAGGTGTCATTGTTGTTGTTTAGTTGCTAGGTTGTGTCCAACTCCTTTGCAACCCCATGGCTTATAGCCCTCCAGGACGGCCCTCCATAGCCTGTCCATGGATCTCCAAGCAAGAATATTGGAGTGGGTTACCATTTCTTTCTTGAGGGGATCTTCCTGACCCAGGGATCTAATCCAAATCTCCTGCATTGCAGGCAGATTCTTTACTGCTGAGCCACTAGGAAAGCCCCAGTCAGGAGGTACTGTCAATGAATTAATTTATCCCCTGACCAATCACATATTTTCCTATTGTTTAAATCAGTAAGTCTGACTGATGCAATTTTCATCTTCTTAATTTTTCTACCTACTTTTGACAGGGACATGATGTCATAAAGAAGATATCAGGTCAGAAGCCAGGGCATGTAAGTCCAAGTCTTATCCTTGGAATGTATTCTGGATCTCTGACAGTGAATCTTGTTTTCTTCATCTGTAAAATGAAAGCATTGAATTAGACAAACTGTACATCGTCTTCTAGTTTTAGCATTCATTGTGTCTGAAGTGGCAAAGAAGAAGGAGGAGTGGGGAGAGGGAGGAGAAGGGGAGAAGGAAGGGGAGGAAGGGAAGGGAATAAAAAGGTCTGGGTAGGGTCACATTACAGATATTTAATGCCTGCATAGTTGGCAGTCAACAGGACTGGAGAAATCAAACCCTGCCTGCTGGATTTTAACCCGGAGTGAGGGCACTTACTTCCTTACTTGGACAAGATCATATTTCATATCAAATATGACAGTTCCTTTAAAAGCTAAATTTAAATTAGTCTTATGCAAACATCCCAAGGTATACTCTGATTGGCTCACAAGTCTGTGACAAAAGGAATGACTGTGTCTAACTTCTTCCAGTATCACCTTCTATATTAACTCATGAATTCTCATCTCTTATTTTGTCCTTTACTAGACCATCATTTTATGGTTTCCCTGGTAGCTCAGCTGGTAAAGAATCCGTCTGCAATGCAGGAGACCTGGGTTCAATCCCTGGTTGGGAAGATCCCCTGGAGAAGGGAACAGCTATCCACTCCACTATTCCAGTCTGGAGAATCCCCATGGACGGAGGAGCCTGGCGTGCTACAGTCCATAGGGTCACAAAGAGCCAGACATGACTGAGTAACTAAGCACAGACCATCATTTAACCTGATTTTACGATAAAAATGAACTAACATCCTGTCATTGTACACTGTAGTACAAGGTACTGTTTAGCTAAGGGCCATCTTTCTAATCACTTAGCACTCTAGTAAATTAGACTCATGCATATTTATATGGAAATGCTCAGTTGTTCTACACCAAGAAGTCCACACCTAGACATTTCCGTGGTGAATGGTTCATGAAAGCAGTTGTTCAAATTACCTGTATTTCTGGCAATCCAACCCAAAATGGGTTTCTTTGCAGGATTTTAAGACAGAGCAGGTCTTTTTTTAAAGGCAGGTGGCATCTAATAGGATCTCAGAATCAGAATTGTTTTGGAAAAACCTGAGAGAGAACTTGTCTTTGGCGTTCATGAAGAGGGAGCATGGCACATTTCTGTCAATGGCCCTGAGGCCTTTCTATCATGGAGCACATGAGGTTCTTATTGAGGGGTTGTGACAGTTAAAACAAAAAGAATTCTGGCTTCTTGACTCAACTCCCTTGGATGAGATCTGAGACAGATCTCATCTCATCCAACTCCCTTGGATGAGACAGACCTAGCAGTTCATTTTGCTTGACAGCAAGTTTATTCAATCTTGAAGCCCCAGTGCATTTTCCATTAAGCTTCTCAGCAAACCATTTCTACACCATTGGCCATTACTTGTGTGCTCCTGATGGCAGCACGACGGAACCATGGATATCAAGTGCACAAATCCAGCCCACTTATTAAGTACCTGCTTTGTATCAGACAGTGTGTTCATGTCCTGAAAGTATTAATCATATGTAATCCTCATCCCTCATGGATGTTTATTTCATTCTGGGGTCACAGGAACCTCTTTGGAGCAACTGATGCCTGCACTGAGCCTTATGGGAGAAGGAAGAGTTAGCCATGTGGACAAACTAAGGAAGCCTCTCCTAGGGAAACCGAGGCCGGAGATGAGCATCATCTCTTCAGGAAAAGGTAGGCAGGTTGATGTGAGCAGAGTGTGAGTCATGGGTGGGAATATTATCTCTGTAAAGGGCCAGATAGTGAATATTTCTGGCTTTGTGGCCCTACATTATTCAGCTCTGTTGCTGTAGGACGAAAGCACCATATATGATTGGCCACAGCTGTGTTCTCAAAAAATTTTACTTCCAACCCAGGTGTCTGGAGATGTCTGGCCAAGGGGCCCTTGTTTGCTGGGCAGGGCAGAGCGAGTGCAGTGACTGGGATGGTCAAGGGCCTGCTTTGGGGGGACTCCTTTACCAGGTCAGGCCACTGGGATTTGGAGAAATGAGAAACAGTTAAGGCCTGAACTGTCCACAGGAAGCCAAAGGACAGATGGTCTTAGTACCTGTTGCTAAAACTTAGAAAGGAAAACCTATGCCAAGCAAAGGCACTGGCAATTTTCTCTCTCCTCACAGAACGTCCACACTTCCTCCAAGGCCTTGCCTGCTGGATTGACACAGCAAGTGCTTCCAACCTGGGCCAGGCTCTTTCCTGTGTGACTGTAGGCCCCAGGATCTCTTTCCAGCCTCCCCTACACCTCTCAGGCCTCTGGAGATACCAACCTGATGAGGTGTTTGATGAAGTTTGTTCAAAAGCAGGGGAAGGAGAATAGGGACTCCTGATAGCACCAAAGATCCCAACAGAATACAAGTATTTTTTTTTCACTCCCCTAATGATCTGGGAAATTATAAGCATTTATACAAATATGTTTTCCATTACATTACCATTTCCTGTCTCCATTTGCAGACTCCCACTCTAACCAGATTTGCTATGAACCCAACCAAAATAATACGGCTTATTTCTCCCATCACGTGACAGTTCGGCTGGCTCCCTGCCACACATTCAACACATACCCTAAGTGAAACAGTATCCATATTCTATTGTGGTTCCAGGTAAGAAAGGAAGTACAAGGTTGCCAAGAGTCAGAGAAGTACCACCTCGTTAGACCCAACTAAGCAAAGGAGAAGTAAGGGAGTCCTTTGGAGGATTAAGTTCTTTTTCTAAAACAAAGACACCTACAGTCAGAACAAGGGGAAAGGGGAAACGAACACTATCCTCTAAGTCTTACCTGATTTTGTCTCATTCCCTGTAACTGTGGACTAGGCTTCAAAAGTCAGGTTGGCACCATTAAACTTTTCTTACATTTTTGCTTTTACAGATTAAAAGTTATTAAATTTGTGAGTCAGCATCATGAAATTGGGATAATATGAAAAGGTTACTGGCATGCAGTTTCCACAGTATTATTAGAAGTCAGCACTGAGTCATAGCCTCCCAGATATGAAGAAAGAGAAAGGCTTATTCTGGGTTTGATGACAAGGCAACTAGGATGGGGTCTTATTGTGGGTAAGGAGTGGAGGGGTTGGGACCAAGTACTGAGTTAGAGGCTCAGTACTCGGTCAGTACTCAGTACTCAGTTTGAGATTCCTGGTTGTCAGCAGAGGGTAACAACACCCATGGGTTTTCTTTTTTATTTATTATTTTTTTATCTTTTAATTTATTTTTGACTGTGCTTGTGTCTAGTCAAGGCTATGGTTTCTCCAGTAGTCATGTATGGATGTGAGAATTGGACTATAAAGAAAACTGAGCACCGAAGAATTGATGCTTTTGAACTGTGGTGTTGGAGAAGATTCTCGAGAGTCCCTTGGACTGCAAGGAGATCCAACCTGTCCATCCTAAAGGAAATCAGTCCCGAATGTTCACTGGAAGGACTGATGTTGAAGCTGAAACTCCAACACTTTGGCCACCTGAGGCAAAGAGCTGACTCATTTGAAAGGACCCTGATGCTGGCAAAGATTGAAGGCGAGAGGAGAAGGGGACAACAGAGGATGAGATGGTTGGATGGCATCACAGATTCAATGGACATGAGTTTGAGTAAACTCTGGGAGTTAGTGACAGACAGGGAGGCCTGGCGTGCTGCAGTCCATGGGGTCGCAAAGAGTCAGACATGACTGAGTGACTGAGCTGAACGGAACTGAACTGTGCTGTGTCTTCATTACCGCGTGGGTTTTTCTCTAGTTGTGTTGAGCAGGGGCAACTCTCCAGTTGTGGTACATGGGCTTCACATTTTGGTGGCTTTTCTTGCTGTGGAGTATAGACTCTAGGGCATGTGAGTTGAGTAGTTGTAGCTCCTAGACTCTAGATCACAGGCTCAATAGTTGTGGCAAATGGGCTTCGTTGCCCCACGGCATGTGGGATCTTCTCAGATCAGAGATTGAACCTGTGTCTCCTGCATTGCCAGGCAGATTCTTTACAGTGACACACTAGGAAAATCACCCATGAGTCTTCTTAACTTGGTTGCCCAGAGATAGAGCCAGCAGGGAAGAAGGGTGGGGATCTGTAATGGCCAAACATCAGAAACAGACCAGCCTCTTCACTGCATGCCCTTTTTGTCCTCCTGGTTCTCAGTTCACAGAGATGATTTGTTGTTGTTGTTCATTCACCAAGCTGTGTCTGACTCTTTGCGACCCCATGGACTGCAGCATGCCAAGGCCTCCCTGTCCCCCACCATATCCTGGAGTTTGCCCAAGTTCATATCCATTGCTTAAACAGAGATAAATATGAGATCTCAAAGAATCTTCCAATGGATTCCTTTTCATATTAAGTTAACCAGACTTGATTTCTGTTACTTGCAATCAAGAATCTTGACTGATAACTGTAGAGCTGAAAACTTTATCATTTCTGGTTAAACAGACAAACAAACAAGCTTTAAACTTCAAGCAGAGAAAAACTGTAAGCACTGTTTCAAAGCAACAAAAATATTGGTATAGATTTCCACAAATGCATGTTCTTCTCTGCAGTAGCCATTGCAGCAAGTCTCAGGGGTCACGATATTGGAAGGTCATTTGGTTCAGTCTTGGGCACCAAAAAGATTCATATTTATAGAATTTTAGAGCTTAAAAAGGCCCAAGAGATTATTTAAAAAAAAAACAAAACAAAACCCTTTAGTTACTGATGAGGAAACCACCACTAAGAACAAAGCACTTTCCCAGTCACATGAAGAATTAATAGAGGATCAGAGAGCAAGCATTGAAATTTGTAGTCAAGGGCTCCTTTTATCTTAGCTGGCAGATTGTTGGAATTCAACTCAAGAGGCTTTCTCATGCCTTGGTATTAAGAAGAACAGACTCTCTCTTCATAATATATGAAGGCATTATCTTATATCAATGCCACAGTGCTCTGTGGCTGCCTGGCTCATTCATTCAGGCTAGTGTATTGATGAAGCCAAGGTCATAGGCTTGAGTCAGGAATGAGCAGTCAGTCTGGTTCACGTCCCACAGCACAGTCTCCAGATGCTGGCTGGCTGTGCCGTAATAATGGAACCCTGCTGCTGAGGACACCTGGGTAAGAATGAGAATGGCTCCATGAGGTCCGTGACCACACTGCTCACAACGTGGGGCAGAAGCAGCTCCCAGAGGGGCTCAGAGGAAGATTAATGGTGTCCGCTTTACATACAGAGGAGGTAATATCAGGCCCTTTGCTTTAGAAAAGAAAGCATATACGATAGAAAACAGTGAAGGATTCCATTTACTAAATAAACACTTGCCAGTTAGAAACGTTCTTCTGTCTTAGGATAAACGCCAGGTATCTCTCCCCTTGAGAAGTCTCCTATTCTTCTTCCACTCCCTACTCCAGACCACGCCTGCCCTATAAAAAGGAGAAGGGGAGCAGCCTCCAGAGCATTCCATTGCCATGGCCCTACAGTTGCCAGTGCCCACTCACCAATTTCTTATTGATGGGATAAGTTTGGAAAGAACCAGGAGCACCAAAAGAATGCATATAACAGACTTAGTGAAGTCAAAACAATGAAAGATGTTGCTGTGGTCTAGGCAGAGGGAGAGGGTGGGATGATTTGGGAGAATGGCATTGAAACATGTATAATATCATATATGAAACGAGTCGCCAGTCCAGGTTCGATGCACAATACTGGATGCTTGTGGCTGGTGCACTGGGATGACCCAGAGGGATGGTACGGGGAGGGAGGAGGGTTCAGGACGGGGAACACGTGTATATCTATGGCGGATTCATGTTGATATATGGCAAAACCAATACAATATTGTAAAGTTTAAAAAAAAAAAGAATTAGTTAGAGAAAGAACTAGTTCTTAAAGAATGGGGAGGATTTTTATGGGGCAGGAGGAAAGTGTGGGAACTGTTCCAGTATGGAAAAAGTCATTTATGAGCAAAAACACAGGAGAAAGGGTGTATGAGGCATGTGCTGGGCATCCTACAGAGAACTGAAGGAACCTTCAGGAAAGACACTGGGAGATGGGTGTGAAGAAAGCAGGCTAAGGCCACATTGCGGGGCTGAAGTGACAGGCTGAGCTGTGTTTTCTTTGCTCAGTAGGCAGGGGGACCCCTGGAAGCTTTTAGAGCAGGGGAGGAGCACGGGTCACAGCCATGGTTAAGGAAGAGGAGTCTGACAGTGGTTGGAGGCAGCTGGTTGGAGGTGGTTGGCAGGCAGGCTGGAAATTGCATTCATGATGAAGAGTGACCTTAAGTCGAATAAAAGGTTGATGATTCAAGGTCAGTGTTCCTGATGGGTCATGCAGGGAGGGAGGAGGGCTTATTCTTCCTTGTTAGGAAGTAGCTCTGGTGTCACCACTGAGTTCCAGAAAACATACCTTTGCTTCAGACCAGAATACCAAAGATCAGATCTCTTCAATGAACCTGGCCCTGTAGCTGCTCGGGCACGCGGCAGAGCGAGCCTGATCCAGGAGTGGATGGGCCACTCTGGACCACACAGAGCTTGGCAACAGCATGTGCTTAATGAGTCTTTACTAGGTGAGCAGTTCTGATTAAAAACAAAGTGTGTTTGACAGAAGACAGTGAAGAATCCCACAGGGGCCTTCATCTGCCTTGTCCAGAACCTAATCAACCAGATAGGATCCATGAAAACTGAATCTCTGTCAAAGCAGGATGATGGACTGAAGGGCCCTGAGCCTGGCCCCGCAGAGTCTGGCCTTCCAACCTACTACCTCTCTACAGATGAGAAGCTGATTGGATTACACTGGTCACCAGGCCACTGGGCTGCAGGACATACACAGAGCTGGATAGGGTAGGGATAGAAGAGGAATGAGACATTCACATCTTACTGTAAAATCTTGTAACTAGACTACACGTAGATTTTAAGAACCTGGGTCCCTTCCAGTCTGCGTACATTTGGTCTACTAGCTAGACTCTTGTGCCTGAATTAAATAGTCTTCTGAGTCAAACGAATGGCCTAATAGATATTTTACAGAACTGATCAAATAGTTGACTGTTCTGTCTCTTTAGTTCATGTTATTAAAAAGTACCAGCACGGTAACTTTCTCAAAGTCTGTAGGAAGATTTACAGCTCCTGGCATCCCAGTCCCACATTTTGAATAATAATCTTTTTAAAACATGTTACCACCACCATCCAACACATTTATGTGGAGCAAGTAAAATTTCCCTGTTACAGAGCTTTATAACCTCTGATATGTTGGCCCATAGCCTAAAAAGGGAATATAGGTATCAGTCTTGACAAAATCAGGAAAGGAAAATGCATGAGATAAAGGGAATGAAAAGATGTTTGTGATGTGGGTATATAATTACAGTCAGTGAACCCTCTGTGCTCAGGGGATGGCGTAAAGAGGTTGGGTCATTGGATCCCAGACTCCAGAGCAAAAGCCAAGAGACCAGGTGAGCCAGGAGAGCTAAGGTCTGCTCTGCAAAGCCTGTGCTCTTGAACCCTAGGTGGGCCGGGAGCAGCAGCCACGTCTGTCTGTTTCTCAGCCTTCCCCCACCCCTACCGCCTCTCCGATGAAAAGAGTCTGTCAACAGAGCAAGTTTTCCTCCTCAGCACTCTACCCCCATCTCCCAACCCCACCCCCCACCCCTGTCACTGAAAGATCCAGGGGCTCAGGTGGCAGGAGCATTGCTGGCTTGTGTGTGGAGTCAGGGGAAATCACTGGCTGCTTGAGCTTTGCTGGAGTGTTCAAGAGGCTGGTTTCATTTGATTAAAAGCTCTATCCTCCAGGAAAGAAGCCAGGTCAGTGGGGAGCCTGACTGCCAGCAGAATTCCACAAGGAAGCAGGAAGACAAGTGAAGGGTTTGGCTCGGCTACTACCAAATACACAGCTGCACCTAACCACAAGGCATGCAGCCTTCCCACCCCAGCCCAGTCCTGGATTCTCCAACCATGCTGTGGGCACAATCCTGTGATCCTCATGAAAAGCCACGTAAAGAGAGATGCTGTGTGCGCTGTGCTCAGTCTTTCAGTTGTGTCTGACTCTTTACCACCCCATGGACTGTAGCCCGCCAGGCTCCTCTGTCCATGGGATTTTCCAGGCAAGAACACTGGAGTGGGGTGCCAGTGCCTTCTCTATTCCATCCCTATAGAAACCAGCTAATTTCTGCCCAGGCCCCTGCAGTTTCATCACATAACTTAAGCCATTATTCAGACATTTTCCCAAATATGTATTTGAATTTTGTTATTCCTGGTGGTTGTGAACTATCAAATCACAACACTGAAGTAGGGAATACTGAGCCCCTGCTCTGATGGGAAATACGGGCTCAGGCTCCAGTGAGGCGCGGCTCACAACTCCTTTGTCAATCAGTCAATACATAACTTTGTTTCATGTGTTTTTCTATTTAAAGATGCCTTATTTAAGAAATATTGTTGATTCATTAATGATTCATTAATGACTAAACGCGTGGTCAACACCACTGTAACTCATGCTAGGCTGAATATTATAAATTTTCTCTGTAAGGCACTTAGGAACAATAGACAAAACTTCAGTACCGTGCTTTGGAGCTGTTTTAAACAGCAAAATTACCAACGAAAGGCACAAAAATGCAAAAAAATAAAAAGTGGCACTAAATAGACCTCCAAAAGCACACTTGATGACAACAGAAGGGCCAAAGGAAGAAGACAGAGCATCACCTTGTTTGGTCCCAGCTGGAAACATATACGTTAAATGAATTAGCTTTTTGCTGCTCTGCAGATGTCTGTGAATAACTGCAAAAGTACGGCAAGTATCGATTGGCAGGGGCGAGGGTAACAAACAGGTTTTAGCAAGTACATAAATTAAGAAATATGCAATTGGCAGATAGGATCAACTGTCTGCCCTTTCCTAAGAAGCATAATGGTGCCAACGGTTCAGATAACTGTTTTCCATTTTATCACTTTAATATTAGCATAGAATTCATTTGAAAAATTGGTTCTCCTGTTTAAAGGAGGTTTGGAAACCAGTGTTTTGGAAAACCTGATCTGTGGTTCATTCCAATTGCAATTATCAGTCTTGTCTAGTAACAGGGAACTGATGAAACTTGTCAGCCTTGTGAAGAGAACAGAGAGAAGAGTCTAAAAGGAGAGATATTACACAGAGTGGGGAGGTTGCATGTTACTGTGAGATTTCTGTTTGGTAGAGAAGAGTCATGATTTTATTGTCCTGGAGGACATTAGCCAGTTTTGTATCCAATCTACAAAATGTTATTCTAGAATTTGTTTTTTCCAAAATGCCTAGAAGGTGAACCATAAGAATCTAACCTTCCCCTTTCATAAGCCTGAGAAGCATTCTTCAGACCTTTCAGAGTCTCTGGGTATATTCTGCAACTTGTTGCAAACCTTGGGAATGTTTTTAGGAATGTTAATTGTTTCAATTAAAAGACAAGAATTACTGTAACGAACTCAGATGTTTGTGTTGAAAGTCAGTACCAGTTTCTTCTTCTTGTGCAAAGTTTACCCTGAGGCTCTGGGATCAGAGCTGGGTGAAATGTAGTAAACTCAGGTTGATGATAGGTTTACTGCAAGAGATTTTATGTTTCTGGAGCTTCACCAAGGTTCCCAGGTCTTTGCCATTAACTGCTTTCACAGTTCCCCTCTGTTTGCTTTTAGCCATTGAACATAATCGAAGGATGGATGGATGTGTGTGTAAGCATGGATGTTATTTTCGTTTTATTTATTTGAAAAGCACTTAAAAGCTTCAGGCTTTGTGGTCCACAGAGCTTGGTTCTTGGCTGTGGAAACCTGACACTGGCTGGCCCTCCAGCAGCCAGTGGGCATGTGCGGCCATCATATTTGCAGATGGCATTTCAATCACTTACCTTACACCTTCCTCCACACAGAAATGAGTTACATGCACTCCATTCTGCAGAAGGCTGAAAGGGGGGAGTGACTTGCCAAGTTTACAAAAGTCAGTGACAGTGGTATCCAGTTCAGCATCAGACAAAGAAGCAATGCAGATGTGAATAAAATAGAGTTTTGTTCATTTGAGAATTGTTTGATACTACCTTTCAGTTTGTTAAGAAAATTATCCCAAACTTAAAAATAAAGCAAAGTCAAGAGCACATGCTCTCAATGCCCTATTGGACCACTGCTTAACAGGGTTGGCAAAAAACAAAGATCCTTTCATTGTTTAGAGCAGTCGGTTTTAAACTTAGCTTCATGTTGGAAGTACCTGGGGACCTTCAAATACAGATGTCTGACTCCTATGCCTAGACATTTTAATGTAATGGTATGGGGTGATGTGATGGGCTGAATAATGTCCCCCCACCACAAAGATATCCTCAATCCAATCCTCAGAATCTATGAATATGTTACCTTATGTGATAAAAAGATCTAAAAAGATGTGATTAAGTTAAGGACCTTGAGATGGGGAGATTAACCTATATTATCTCAAGGTGTGAGAGTGAATGAAAGCTGCTCAGTTGTGTCCTATTCTTTGCAACCCCATGGACTATACAGTCCATGGAATTCTCCAGGCCAGAATACTGGAGTGGGTAGCCTTTCCCTTCTCTAGGGGATCTTCCCAACCCAGGAATTGAACCCAGGTCTCCAACATTATAGGTTGATCCTTTACCAGCTGAGCCACAAGGGAAGCCCAAGAATACTGGACTGGGTAGCCTACCCCTTCTCCAGCAGATCTTCCCAACCCAGAAATCAAACCGGGGACTCGCATTGCAGGGGGATTCTTTACCAACTGAGCTATCAGGGAAGCCAGTTGGGAGGGGAGCAATATAATTACAATGACCCTCATAAAAGGGTGGCAGGAGGACCAGCATCAGAGAGAGAAGATGGAAGCAGAGGTCAGAGGACAGAGAGAAGATAGGTGCTGTTGGCTTTGAAGATGGAGGAAGGGGCCATATGGCAAGGAATGCGGGTTCCTATAGAAGCTGGAAAAGACAAGGAATGGATTCTCCCCTAGAGCCTCCAGAAGATGTGCAGTCCTGTGAACATGTTTTAGACCTCTGACCTCCAGAACTGTAAGGGAAAAGAGTTGTTTTGCTTTCAGCCTCTATGTCTGGGGTAATTTGTTATAATAAGAAGCTAACACAGGTGGGACGTTGGGTGCCAGGATTTTTAAAATCTCCCTACGTGATTCTAACATGTGGCAAAGTTTGGGAACCCACTGATGTAACAGTGTACCTGTTTTTGGTACATTTTAAAATGTACCTGTGTTTGGCTTTGATATTAACTGTTTGATCAGAGCCAAATACTGCTGTAAGGTTATAAGGTACTTTATAGATTTCTAGTTAGTAGAGAAGATAACCTTAAGGTCATGAATTGATTGTCCTATAGACTTTAATTACTTTTGTATCTAATCTAGGCATTTTATTATAGAACTCCTGTTTTTTGAAATGCCTGTAAGTATCCAGTTACTCAAAATGCTTTTGGAACCAAATTTACTATCATGCTCATTCCCTCAATAATTAAAATACATTTTTGACACATGTCTTTTTTTTTTCTTTTTTAATTATTTATTAAGTTATATGGCTGTGCTGGGTCTTAGTTGCAGCACAAAGAATCTTTAGCTGTGGCATGTGAACTCTTAGTTGTGGTATATGGGATCTAGTTCCCTGACTAGGGATTGAACCTGGGCTCCCTGCATTGGGAGCGCAGAGTCTTAGCCACTGGACCAGCAGTAAACTCCTTTGACATTTGTTTATTCTGTTTATATGAATGTCTTGCTTTGAACTCTTCAAAATATACTTCTGTGTGTCCAATTATATAAGCATTTGTGAGAAGGGAAAAGAAAAAATATGTGAGAATACTAGTTTTTGTCCTTTGGAAGAGCTGAAAATAAGATTGAAGAGTTGCTTCTGAAGTTACAGATGGAAGGCCAGAGTACTCACTGATGCTGAGGCCACAGAGATCTGAGCTGGGAGAAGCCCATTTCCTGTTATGTTACCAACTTTCTGGTTCTCAGTTGCTGCTGGTAGATAGGGCTGGCTTTAAATCCTCACTCCGTTGCTTCATAGCTGTATGATCTTGAGAATATTGGCTTAAAGTCTCAATTTCTTCATCTGAAAAAGTTGTAATCATTTACATCATAGCATCATATTCGATGAAAGATTGCATGGAAAGCCTGTAGTCCAGTGCCAGACACCTGGGACATACTCAGTTTAAACATCACCCAGGCAGCTGAGCTGTGCTAGCAATGACACCTGCTTTCTTTACACCTGCTTTCTTTACTTCATGCCAATGACAGTAGCAATGCCACTGATGGTCACAGGGTTGAGTAGATTACATTAAATGGCCAAAAGACTTAATTTTCTTCCCAGAAGATCTTACTGTAGGCAGGGCAGAAATTTCAAGCCAAGAAAAAGCCTGAGTCTATTTGTTGTGCACTCAGGTTACCTGTAGGACCTTTTAAACTGATGGGAAGACGTTCCCTTATTGGTGTGCTTTCCCTTTGACATTTCTGCCTTTCAGGTATTTGCTTCTCACATGCTGAACCTGGCTTCAAATTACATGTCATGGGGCGAGGAAACAGAAATTAATTGGCATTGCATTTCTTTCCCTAATTACCTGTCAATACGGCTGAAAGCGTGGGACTTTGTGCAGATGAAAAGATTCTGTGGAAATACACCAGAAACGCGTACAGGACCTCATCAGGGCTGAAGATGCACGCATCTCTCCATCCACGAAACTCTCCCCTGAGTGGCAGAAGCCCAAGTCCACTTTATCAAGGCTCGTAAGGTGGAGCTAAAAGGAGTCCAGAACCATCAAAGTCAAATAATTAGAATCTAGAGAGACTGAGTTCAGGGATTAAATATCTACCCTTTGAGTTGATCCAACTGAGAGTTGAGAGAGATAGGAATGATAACCATGCAAAGAATTTTGACCAGATAAAGTGCCAGAGAGGTCAGGTCTCATTTAGGGTCACCCTGAGGTTATGGGGAAAAGAAGTGAAGAAAAGCCACATCCATCACTAGATGGGAGAAAACAAAAATGAACACTTAACATTACGGAACATAAATGAAAACAGCAGCCCCTCACTTGGGTAAATTATGTATATGGTCAGACAGATTCATTTATAAGTGTGAACATTAGTTAATTCAGTTGGTCAGTTATTCAACAAGCAATTACTGACACTAAAAATACCGGGCAACCTGCTGAGTAAAGATAAGTAAGTAGTAACGGCCAATCTCAAAGAGCCTGTAGTCTTGGCAATTAACATAGTAAATGCTACCGGGGGAGGATATATATGGTACAGTGGTGTCATAGGAAAGAGTGGTAGCATATGAGAGGTTTTTTCTGATTAGTTTATATAACTCAACATCTGCTTCTGCAGACTTAGGGGGCCCTACTTTCAGACATCTAGAAATAAGCTCTTTTCTTTATTCTTTAGTAGACTCTGACAAATGACCAATTCGTTGAGTTAGTTTTCCCTGTGTAAGGGAGTATTTTCCATAGGTAAAATAGCACATGGGCTTCCCTGGTGGCTCAGCGATAAAGAACCCACATGCCAATGCAGGAGACCCAGGTTTGATCCCTGGGTCAGGAATATCCCCTGGAGAAGGAAATGGCAACCCACTCCAATATTCTTGCCTGGAGAATTCCATGGACAAAGGAGCCTGGAGGGCTACAGTCCATGGGTTGACAAAGAGTTGGACATGACTTAGTGACTGAGCACACATGCACAAAATATCACACAGAGGCATTTTTCTCTGCTTCCCTTGAAAGATCCCTCACTCCTATCTGAACCTTGACCAGGACTAGCTCAGGCCCTGGGAGTACCCAGCCAGTCCCACAGTTGCCATGAGCTCTGGTAAGCTGGGACATAAACGGGCTTCCCACCTGCGGGCCTGTCCCCTCTGGGTAGCGAGATCCACAGGTGAGGCTCCTAGAGCCATCACAGGTTAATGGGGTGACGATGAGGCCTGAGCCACTCGGGAATGCAATACTCACATCCAGTCACGGGGGAACCCACAGGTACTGGACCTCAGAGAGGGAAAGGAAGTTCTGAGCTTGCTATTTCCTTGTAAGGAACCAGCAGCTGGTTGACTGCAGCCAGGAGATACTTTCCAGTGAAGAAAGTAGGGCCACTGTGTGTAACAGACTTGTTATGTCTCTAGACAGAAGGTGTGTTTATTATATTATTTGAGGATATTCAATTTTACTATAGACAATAAGCATATGTACAAGATGGATAAAACTCATAGAATGTGTTAGGTGTTGTCCTGGGTTGAATAATGCCCACCCCTGAAACTCATGTTCACCTGGTACAATAATGTGGTCTTATTTGGAAACAGGGTATTTGTAGATGCACTTAGTCAAGATGTAATCCTACTACATTAGGGTGGACTCTAAATACTACAGCTGGTGTCCTTATGAGAAGGCCATGTGAAATACAAGACAGAGAAGAAGGCCATATGCAGACTGAAGGAGAGATTAATGTATCTATAAGTTCCTGAGATTTGCACTCATCTCACACACTAGTCGGAGAAGGCAATGGCACCCTACTCCAGTATTCTTGCCTGGAAAATCCCATGGACGGAGGAGCCTGCTAGGCTGCAGTCCACGGGGTCGCTAAGAGTCAGACATGACTGAGCGACTGTACTTTCAGTTTGCACTTTCATGCATTGGAGAAGGAAATGGCAACCCACTCCAGTGTTCTTGCCTGGAGAATCCCAGGGACAGGGCAGCCTGGCAGGCTGCCGTCTATGGGGTCAGACAGAGTCGGACACGACTGAAGTGACTTAGCAGCAGCAGCAGCACACACTAGTAAAGTAGTGCTCAAAATTCTCCAAGCCAGGCTTCAGCAATACGTGAACCATGAACTTCCTGATGTTCAAGCTGGTTTTAGAAAAGGCAGAGGAACCAGAGATCAAATTGCCAACATCCGCTGGATCATTGAAAAAGCAAGAGAGTTCCAGAAAAACATCTCTTTCTGCTGTATTGACTATGCCAAAGCCTTTGACTCTGTGGATCACAATAAACTGTGGGAAATTCTGGAAAACATGGGAATACCAGAGCACCTGACCTGCCTCTTGAGAAACCTATATGCAGGTCAGGAAGCAACAGTTAGAACTGGACATGGAACAACAGACTGCTTCCAAATAGGAAAAGGAGTACGTCAAGGCTGTATATTGTCACCCTGCTTATTTAACTTCTATGCAGAGTACATCA
The DNA here is from genome assembly GCF_000754665.1 of Bison bison bison. Taxonomy (NCBI): domain Eukaryota; kingdom Metazoa; phylum Chordata; class Mammalia; order Artiodactyla; family Bovidae; genus Bison; species Bison bison. Next base: position 9,793,435 of record NW_011494677.1, on the reverse strand, counting down.
TGATAAATGCTGGACTGGAAGAAACACAAGCTGGAATCAAGATTGCCGGGAGAAATATCAATAACCTCAGATATGCAGATGACACCACCCTTATGGCAGAAAGTGAAGAGGAACTAGAAAGCCTCTTGATGAAAGTGAAAGAGGAGAGTGAAAAAGTTGGCTTAAAGCTCAACATTCAGAAAATGAAGATCATGGCATCTGGTCTCATCACTTCATGGGAAATAAATGGGGAAACAGTGGAAACAGTGGCTGACTTTATTTTTCTGGGCTCCAAAATCACTGCAGATGGTGACTGCAGCCATGAAATGAAAAGACACTTACTCCTTGGAAGGAAAGTTATAACCAACCTAGATAGCATATTCAAAAGCAGAGACATTACTTTGCCAACAAAGGTCTGTCTAGTCAAGGCTATGGTTTTTCCAGTAGTCATATATGGATGTGAGAGTTGGACTGTGAAGAAAGCTGAGAGCTGAAGAATTGATGCTTTTGAACTGTGGTGTTGGAGAAGACTCTTGAGAGTCCCTTGGACTGCATGAAGATCCAACCAGTCCATTCTGAAGGAGATCAGTCCTGGGTGTTCTTTGGAAGGAATGATGCTAAAGCGGAAACTCCAGTACTTTGGTCACCTCATGTGAAGAGTTGACTCATTGGAAAAGACTCTGATGCTGAGAGGGATGGGGGGCAGAAGGAGAAGGGGACAACAGAGGATAAGATGGCTGGATGGCATCACCGACTCAATGGACGTGAGTTTGAGTGAACTCCTTGAGTTTGTGATGGACAGGGAGGCCTGGCGTACTGGGATTCATGGGGTCACAAAGAGTCGGACATGACTGAGTGACTGAACTGAACTGAACTGAAGTTCCTGAGAAATCTGTATGTAGGTCAAGAAGCAACAGTAAGAACCAGACATGGAACAACAGACTGGTTCCAAATTCGGAAAGGAGTACATCAAGGCTGTATATTGTCACCCTGCTTATTTTACTCCTTTGCAGAGTATATCATGCAAAACGCTGGGCTGGATGAAGCACAAGCTGAAATCAAGATTGCTTGGAGAAATAGCAATGAGCTTCTTGATGAAAGTGAAAAAAGAGAGTGAAAAAGCTGGCTTAAAACTCAATATTCACGTGTCTCTTTCCCTTCTGGTTTCCTCAGTGTGTATGCCCAGCAGTGGGGTTGCTGGATCATAAGGCAGTTCTATTTCCAGTTTTTTAAGGAATCTCCACGCTGTTCTCCATAGTGGCTGTACTAGTTTGCATTCCCACCAACAGTGTAAGAGGGTTCCCTTTTCTCCACACCCTCTCCAGCATTTATTATTTGTAGACTTTGGGAAGGAGACACGTGTACCCCAATGTTCATCGCAGCACTGTTTATAATAGCCAAGACGTGGAAGCAACCTAGATGTCCATCAGCAGATGAATGGATAAGAAAGCTGTGGTACATATACACAATGGAGTATTACTCAGCCATTAAAAAGAATACATTTGAATCAGTTCTAATGAGGTGGATGAAACTGGAGCCTATTATACAGAGTGAAGTAAGCCAGAAGGAAAAACATAAATACAGTATACTAACGCATATATATGGAATTTAGAAAGATGGTAACAATAACCCGGTGTACGAGACAGCAAAAGAGACACTGATGTATAGAACAGTCTTATGGACTCTGTGGGAGAGGGAGAGGGTGGGAAGATTTGGGAGAATGGCAATGAAACATGTAAAATATCATGTAGGAAACGAGTTGCCAGTCCAGGTTCGATGCATGATGCTGGATGCTTGGGGCTGGTGCACTGGGACAGCCCAGAGGGATGGTATGGGGAGGGAGGAGGGAGGAGGGTTCGGGATGGGGAACACATGTATACCTGTGGTGGATTCATTTTGATATTTGGCAAAACTAATACAATTATGTAAAGTTTAAAAATAAAATAAAATTAGAAAAAAAAACTCAATATTCAGAAAATGAAGATCATGGCATCTGGTCCCATCACTTTATGGCAAATATTGGGGAAACAATGGAAACAGTGAGAGACTTTATTTTCTTGGGCTCCAAAATCACTTCAGATGGTGACTGCAGCCATGAAATTAAAAGACGCTTCCTCCTTGGAAGAAAAACTATGACTGACCTAGACAGCATATTCAAAAGCAGAGACATTACTTTGCTGACAAAGGTCCGTCTAGTCAAGGCTATGGTTTTTCCAGTAGTCATGTATGCATGTGAGAGCTGGAACATAAAGAAGGCTGAGCACCAAAGAATTGATGTTTTTGAACTGTGACATTGGAAAAGACTCTTGAGAGTCCCTTGGACTGCAAGGAGGTCCAACCAGTCAATCCTAAAGGAAATCAGTCCTGAATATTCATTGGAAGGACTGATGCTGAAGCTGAAGCTCCAATACTTTGGCCATGTGATATGAAGAACTGACTCCTTGGAAAAGACCCTGATGCTGGGAAAGAGTGAAGGCAGGAGAAGAAGGGGATGATGGAGAATGAGATGGTTGGATGGCATCATCGATTTGATGGATGTGAGTTTAAGCAAGCTCTGGGAGTTGGTGATGGACTGGGAAGCCTGGCGTGCTGTAGTCCATGGTGTTGCAAAGAGTCAGGCATGACTGAGTGACTGAACTGAACTGAACTGATCTATAAGCCAAGCAATACCCAGGGTCACCAGAAAGCATGAGAAGCTAGGAGAGGGGCATGAAACTGATTCTCCCTGAGAGCCCAAAAGGAACCAGCCCTGCTAAAACCTTGATTCCAGACTTCTGGCCTCCAGAAATATGGAAGAATAAATTTCTGTGGGACAGTTTGAAAGTGAAAGTGAAGTCACTCAGTCGACTTCACCCACCAGTCGAGCCCACCAGGCTCCTCCCTCCATGGGATTCTCCAGCAAGAATACTAGAGTGGGTTGCCATTTCCTTCTCCAGGGGATCTTCCCAACCCAGGGATCAAACCTGGGTCTCCTGCATTCCAGGCAGATGTTTTAACCTCTGAGCCACCAGGGAAGAGGCAGTTTAGACACAGATAAAGTCAAGCATTGCATGCTGAACATAGATGGAAACAGATGAGAGGGCCAAGAGGCACTGATATTCATGAACCTGTAAATATACCTGGGGCACATTAGACAATCAGCACTCATGAGGTCAGTGGCTGGTCATTGGTGACACTCATTCTGGCTCCATATATCCAGTGTTTAAAACGTTCGGACAAAAACCTGGGCTGCTCGGAAGGTCATCGGCAAGTTCCAGCTGTGACCAGGTGTAGTTGTGCTGCATCTTCCTGAGATAATGTGTGAGTTGGTCCCAGGCGTCTCCATCTGTTGGTCCCTTTTCCTCATACCTTTTCCTGGTCAGCAGGAAAATCTCGTGCACAGAAGAAAAGAGTGAGGGTAGAAAAGGGGAAGGGGAGGGAGGGAGAGAGAAAATCTTCAAATATTGTGTACAAGTATTCAGGTGGTGTGGTCCATCCTTCTTACACTTTATCCTAAGGCTATTAACCAACTCATCTCTTTTCTCTTGTTTTCCTCTGTTTTAAATTGATTCCATAAACCAGGTGATTTTAGCATTGTAATTTGGCTGTGAGCCTTTCAGTTCCATGACTTCTAGAATACCTTGCCTAGTAGTATGGAGACAGCAAGATGATTTCTCATCCACACCGAGGGCAGTACTTTACCTAGTGGTATTTCCTGGCATCTTGGTTTTTGTTTTTGTTTTTTGAGCAAATGTTTATTTAAGACCTATTCTGTGCTAGCTGATTTTCTAGGTCCCTGCTGCATAGTAATGGGCAATGCAGACTTGGCTCCCCACCTGGTGACCTCAGTCCTGCAAGAGAGATAACCAGTATGTAATGCAGTGTGAGCATTTTCTGTGACCATGGAAGTGTCCAGTACAAAAGAGCACACATGAGGAACATATAACCCAGTCTTGAGCAATCAGGGAACACTTCTTGGAGGAAACACGGTCATACTGAGACCAGATGAGCAGATAAGAGGCAGAAGTCTTGGGAAAATGTTCTAGGCAGAAGGAATGGAATGAACAGGAGCCCAGAGGTCAGAGAGACAGCATGGCAAATTTGGGAAACTGAAAGAAATCCAGTATGGCCTTGAGCATAGAGAATAAACAGGAAAAGACGAATGATGAAACTGGACAAATGAGTGGAGACTTTTAAAATCACATACATAGATTAAACTGTATCCTACGTTATCTAATGTCATGTGAGGCTTCCCACAAAGCACCTAGTTTGTGTCTCTTTGCTGCTGATGAAACAGTGTATTCAAATTCAGCCCCCACCCGCTCACACTTCAATTTTTAGGATTGATATTTCCAGCTGCTTTAGTATTGATTAAAAATGTTTATAATTATAGACAGTCAATGACATTATCAAGCTTTCAGTGTTTGAGTTCAGATTAAAACCCGCCCATCGTTGACTTGTTGGATGTGGTCTATTTGACCGTCTTTCTTCCTTCCCTCCTTGGTTGTACCATCTCTGGAAAGCCTCTTTCTCTACTTTCTGCTTCGGTGCTCCAGATGTTAAACAATAGTTCACTTCACTTATTCTCAAGAGGACACAATGAATGTGAAGAAGAGTGAAGAACATTTTGAATATGATATAATTTAATTACCTATTAAGGACTTTCCAACTGCAAGGATGGCAAAATGCTGCTTCTTTTCCCCAACGCTTCTCACCCTAGACCCATTTCCTTTTCTAGAGATTATTAAACAAGAAATAGCTGTGATATGTGTGGAAGTGTAGGGTGCAGAGCTGCCCAGAATAAACATGATAACTCAGATGACATTTTGAGTCCTGCCTGAATCTCGAAACTATGATTTTATCGATGTATCTGGTTTACACCAAAGAATGTTCAAACTACCATACAACTGTGCTCATTTCACATGCTGGCAAGGTAATGCTCCAAATCTTTCAAGCTAGACTTCAGCAGTATGTGAACTGAGAAATTTCAGATGTACAAGCTGGATTTAGAGAAGGTGGAGGAACCAGAGATTAAAATGCCAACATTCATAGAGAAAACAAGGGAATTCCAGAAAAACATCTACTTCTGCTTCATTGACTATGCTAAAGCCTTTGACTGTGTGGATCACAACAAACTGTGGAAATTCTTAAAGAGATGGGAATACCAGACCACCTTACCTGCCTCTTGAGAAACCTGCATGCAAATCAAGAAGCAACAGTTAGAACTGGACATGAAACAAAAGAACTGGTTCCAAATTGGCAAAGGGGTATGTAAAGACTGTATGTTGTCACCCTGCTTATTTAACTCCTTTGCAGAGTACATCATGCGAAATGCTGGCTGGATGAAGTACAAGCTGGAATCAAGATTGCCAGGAAAAATATCAATAACCTTAGATACGCAGATGACACCACCTAATGGCAGAAAGTGAAGAGGAACCAAAGAGTCTTCTGATTAAGATGAAAGAGACAAAACTCAACATTCAAAAAATGAAGATCATGGCATCCAATCCCATCACTTCATGGCAAATAGAAGGGGAAAAAGTGGAAACTGTAACAGATTAAAATATTTTCTTGGGCTCCAAAATCACTAAGGAAGGTGACTGCAGCCGTGAAATTAAGAGTCTCTTCCTCATTGGAAATAAAGCTATGACAAACCTAGATAGCACATTAAAAAGCAGAGATATCACTTTGCCAACAAAGATCCATATATGCAAAGCTGTGGTTTTTCCAGTAGTAATGTACAGATGTGTGAGTTGGACCATGAAGAAGGCTGAACATCAAAGAACTGATGCTTTTGAACTGTGGTGTTGGAGAGGACTCTTGAGAGTCCCTTGGACTGCACAGAGATCAAACCAGTCAATCCTAAAGGAAATCAACCCTAAATATTCATTGGAAGGACTGATGCTGAAGCTGAAGCTCCAATACTTTGGCCACCTGATGTGTAAGAGCTGACTCATTGGAAAAGACCCTGATACTAGGAAAGATTGAGGGCAGGAGGAGAAGGGGACAACAGAGGTGGAGATGGATGGATGGCATCACTGACTCAATGGACATGAGTTTGAGCAAACTCTGGGAGACAGTGAAGAACAGAGGAGCCTGGTGTGCTGCAGTTCATGGAGTCGCAAAGAATTCATTTCATGACTATGTGACTGAACAACAACAATAATCTTGTTTATGTAATACAAATATTTCTAAAAAATTCTCTGGAAGTTGATTTTACAGATCATCATGTTTCAGTTATACCTAATTATCTTGCTTTTCAAAAATTTCTGTAATAAATATTTTGACAAAATGAAGTGTTCTTTAATTAATTTACATTTTATTTATTTTATTTAGGGATTTAGTTATGCTGTTAAATATAATAATAAGTGTGAAAGTATTTTTTTTGAAAGTATTTTTTAAATGTAAAAAACTGTTAATGCAACTGTTGAGGCAGTATCAGTTCAGTTCAGTTCAGTTCAGTCGCTCAGTCATGTCCGACTCTGCGACACCATGAATCACAGCATGCCAGGCCTCCCTGTCCATCACCAACCCCCAGAGTTTACTCAAACTTATTTCCATTGAGTTGGTGATGCCATCCAGCCATCTCATCCTCTGTCATCCCCTTCTCCTTCTGCCCCCAATCCCTCTCAGCATCAGAGTCTTTTCCAATGA
>NW_011494677.1:9781703-9786205 GCF_000754665.1 Bison bison bison | reverse complement strand
CTGCATAGAATTTAAATAAGCAGGGTGACAATATACAGCCTTGGCGTACTCCTTTTCCTATTTGGAACCAGTCTGTTGTTCCATGTCCAGTTCTAACTGTTGCTTCCTGACTTGCATATAGGTTTCTCAAGAGGCAGGTCAGGTGGTCTGGTTTGCTTATCTCTTTCAGAATAGTAGTAATTTATTACTGCATAACAAATGACCCCAAAACCTAGCAACTTAAAACAACAAACATTATATCTTATAATTTCTGAGGGTCGAGATTCTTAGCTAGGTGGTTCTAGTTCAGCTCTCTCACTGAACTGCAGCCAAGATGTCAGCTGGGGCTGTAGTTCTTGAAAACTTCACAGGGTGTGTGTTGCGGGGGTAGTGCTGGAGGATCCATTTCCAAGCTCACTTCCACAGCAGTTGGCAAGAGGCTTCCTTTCTCTGTGAGGCTCTTTACGGGGCCGCTTACAACAAGGCTTTCCCCAGAGGGAGCATCAACACAAGTATCTCCATGAGAATCAGAACAAGCAAGACAGAAGCCCAAGTGCTTTACAACCTCATCTTGGAAATAACATTCCATCCCTTCTCTGTATTCTTTCAGTCACACAGACCAACCCTGATGCAGTGGCACCACATAAGGTGTGCATACCCAGAGTCAGAGCCATTCTGGAGGCTGGCTACCACAGAAAGCAAACCAATGAAACTTTCCAAAATCCTTGTCCTGTGGCTTTTTATGCTTTCATATTCAGATTAATAATCCGGTTTCCCCATGGATCTCCAGCTAGCTATAGAATCAGAGCCATCAACATGGAACAAAAAGTAACTGTCAATCAACTAGTGTAAAAATAAATCAAATGGAAATATTTGACCAAGGCATGCAGAAAAGTATTCAGTACTAAAATGAGTTGTGAGACAAGCAAGCGTCAGTTTTGCAAAGGAAATAACTGAAAACTGGTAACCTAAGACTTGAGCATCTCGCTCAAGGGCTATTCTCACAGATGAGGTGTATAGAAAGGTCAGGAGAAATGGGGGGACTGGAAAGAATATATGAAGAGAGTTTGTTGGGGAGAATGATTTATTGCTGTTAATCCCAGCTAAGGGAGACAAGTTAGAGTTGCTTCAATGGGATTGTTTTGAGATACTGAAATGCGTCCTCTGAGGCTGAAGGGCAAAATGGGTAGATGTTTTCCAGGAAATCTGGAAGTCAGGAAGCTGTGCAGATGAGCTGTCAGGCACTTTGTTAGGAGTTGCAGGCTTGGGGTTGCCCTGAACTTCCAGAGCCTGGACAGAGAGTGCATACGTGTCTCTCCTATAGAACATGAAGAAGAGATTCTAGGGGAAAAAGGACTTATTCTGGATCCATCTGGATCCATTTAACATCCAGGTAGAGGTCTATCTGAAGCAGAAAGAAACCAATAGAGATTCTGCATGGCCTGAACTAAGAATAAAACAAGAACCGAACAAGGAGGAGTCAGGGAATGAAGCATCTTTGTCCAAAGTACAGGAACTTGAGGCAGAGACACAAAGCAAGGGAATCTCCAGAATAACCCACCAAATATATACAGGTCCAGAGAGGGTGACCATCTTAGACTAGCACCAGAGCAGCAAGAACTTGCCAGCACCCCTTTCCTGCTGGTCTTCTCCCTCCTGTGACCTGGTTGGCAAGCTGGGGCAAGGGATCAGGGGATTGGGGCAGTGGAGAGGGAAGACCATCACCCGGCAAGAAAAAAGAGGAAGAGAGCCTTTTCTTGATGCCACACTCCAGCAGCCAAGTGGCTCACAATAGGTCCCTGCTTGGGGGTAGGAGTGGGGTGGGGCAGGGGACAAGGATTAGCAATAACTCCAGTTTATCACTGGGAAAACAATCAGACATGACAAAGAAACTAAACACCCACACATATGCACACACACACACATACCTAGAACTAGACACCTTAAATTGTTGAAATTATACTGAGGATCTTAACGTGATTGAAAGACTTTCTTTTCTCTAAGAATGACCGAAATAATTCAGACAAGTAGTAAGTCCCCTTACTTCCCCAAGGGCAGTGTTATAATGCGATGTTGCTGTTTGTTGTTGTTTAGTTGATAAATCATGTCTGACTGTTTGCAAGCCCATGGACTGTAGCCCGCCAGGCTCCTCTGTCCATGTGACATCCCAGGCAGGAATACTGGAGTGGGTTGTCATTTCCTTCTCCAGGGGATCTTCCTCACTCAGGGATTGAATCTGCATCTCCTGGATTGATAGTCTGAGCCAATTCTTTACCACTGAGCCACCTGGGTGGCTCATAATGGGATACTAGGAGACAAAATTAAGTTGTTTATATGATTACATCCCATGATTTCTTCTTGTTCAATTTACAGGTTTCATTAACAATTGCCTTTTGAAATCAGGGTCATTTTCATTAGCAATTGCCTTTTGAAATCAGGGTCATTTTAAGTATGAAGCTTTAGTGACTCTTGCCTGTGAGTTACAGGTAGCACAGACTACACTGTCACAGGTGAGAGCTAGACAGAAAATTAAGTGAACCAGACAGTTCAGAAGCAAAATATTCATCTTGTCACATGCCATATGGGACTGAGGCTGTAATGGCAGGTTTTTCTCAAGGCCTTCTCATAGGTCCTTATTCATCCTCTTAGACCAAAATCTTAATAAGCCCTTCAACTCTTGACCCTTCATTCATTTATTCATCCAGCCACTATTCATTCAGAGCTCCTACCACATTCCTGTAATCTTTCCACCCCTCAGAACACCTGTTTCACCATCTTAACATCTAGTTCTTTTCTCTACCACCAAGACTGTCTCAAGTTCATCAGCTGCACTGAGCTAGATGGTAGCTTTCCTGTAAAAAATATTCCAGTAGGGTTTAGAGAGAATGGATATTATATGTGAATATGATAGGACACAGAAACTTTGGTAGTTTCTGCACTTTTCTGTCATATGTATAATTAAACACACACACACATACATGTTTTATATGTCTAAGGCTACATATGTACAGACATCACATATTTATGTGCTAACTAGTAGCACTGTTAGAAAAAGACTTGCAATCTGGAAAGTTTGAATAAGAGTAATATTTTATATATTCATAATACTTTATAGGAGGTTACATATATTTTTCTCCTAATAAAGTGGTCCTCTCTTTATATCCTAACCCACTCACAAGCCAAAATTCATTTTCTGTCCTGGTGAGTACCAAGGAGTCTGGATCATTTAACGCTTACATAAACTAATGTTTTCTGTTGTACAGAGCATTTGAAATAACATCTTTGGTCTAATTTTTTTAGTAGGAAGATTTATCCCATAATTAAATTTGTCTTTTTTCATATATATGATATTTATGTAATATAACATTTTTATTTTTATAAAATCTATGTTTAATATATCTGCAATCAATCTGGATATATAATAGCTAAGAATGCACTGAATCATCCTTTCAGACAAATGGATAGCCAATTTTTCTAAATATGAATAGTCCAGATTGCCTCATATACATAAGAGGAAATTTTAACATATACTTAATTTCATGACTCTGTATTTCATGATTCTATATTTGGCTGTACATCCATGTTCATATAAAACTGTTTTGGGGTGTTTTTTTTTTGCTTTTGTTTTTTTTTTAATATAAATTTATTTATTTTAATTGGAGGCTAATTACTTTACAATATCATATTGGTTTTGCCATACATCAACATGAATCTGCCACAGGTATACATGTGTTTCCCATCCTGAACCCCCCTCCCTCCTCCCTCCCCATAAAACCCCTCTGGGTCGTCCCAGTGCACCAGCCCCAAGCAACCAGTATCATGCATCAAATTTGGACTGGCGATTCATTTCATATATGATATTATACATGTTTCAATGCCATTCTCCCAAATCATCCCACCCTCTCCCTCTCCCACAGAGTCCAAAAGACTGTTCTATACATCTGAGTCTCTTTTGCTGTCTCTCATACAGGGTTATCATTATCATCTTTCCAAATTCCATATATATGCATTAGTATACTGTATTGGTATTTTTCTTTCTGGCTTACTTCACTCTGTATAATAGGCTCCAGTTTCATCCACCTCATTAGAACTGATTCAAATGTATTCTTTTTAATGGCTGAGTAATACTCCATTGTGTATATGTACCACTGCTTTCTTATCCATTCATCTGCTGATGGACATCTAGGTTGCTTCCATGTCCTGGCTATTATAAACAGTGCTGTGATGAACATTGGGGTACATGTGTCTCTTTCAATTCTGGTTTCCTTGGTGTGTATGCCCAGCAGTGGAATTGCTGGGTCATAAGGCAGTTCTATTTTCAGTTTTTTAAGGAATCTCCACACTGTTCTCCATAGTGGCTGTACTAGTTTGCATTCCTACCAACAGTGTAAGAGGGTTCCCTTTTCTCCACACCCTCTCCAGCATTTATTGCTTGTAGACTTTTGGATTACAGCCATTCTGACTGGCGTGAAATGGTACCTCATTGTGGTTTTGATTTGCATTTCTCTGATAATGAGCGATGT
>NW_011494677.1:9779916-9780856 GCF_000754665.1 Bison bison bison | reverse complement strand
ATGGGAAATAGATGGGGAAACAGTGGAAACAGTGTCAGACTTTATTTTTGGGGGCTCCAAAATCACTGCAGATGGTGACTGCAGCCATGAAATGAAAAGACGCTTACTCCTTGGAAGGAAAGTTATGACCAACCTAGATAGCATATCGAAAAGCAGAGACATTACTTTGCCAACAAATGTTCGTCTAGTCAAGACTATGGTTTTTCCTGTAGTCAGGTATGGATGTGAGAGTTGGACTGTGAAGAAGGCTGAGTGCAGAAGAATTGATGCTTTTGAACTGTGGTGTTGGAGAAGACTCTTGAGAGTCCCTTGGACTGCAAGGAGGTCCAACCAGTCCATTCTGAAGGAGATCAGCCCTGGGATTTATTTAGAAGGAATGATGCTAAAGCTGAAACTCCAGTACTTTGGCCACCTCATGCGAAGAGTTGACTCATTGGAAAAGACTCTGATGCTGGGAGGGATTGGGGGCAAGAGGAGAATGGGACAACAGAGGATGAGATGGCTGGATGGCATCACTGACTCGATGGACGTGAGTCTGAGTGAACTCCGGGAGTTGGTGATGGACAGGGAGGCCTGGTGTACTGGGATTCATGGGGTGGCAAAGAGTCGGACACGACTGAGCAACTGTTACGATGTGATCTGAGCTGATCTGATATATAGGTCTTTAGTTTCTTTAGGTAGATATATTCCTAAGTATTTTATTCTTTTCGTTGCAATGGTGAATGGAATTGTTTACTTAATTTCTCTTTCTGTTTTCTCATTATTAGTGTATAAGAATGCAAGGGATTTCTGTACGTTGATTTTATATCCTGCAACTTTACTATATTCATTGATTAGCTCTGGTTTTCTATGTAGAGGATCATGTCATCTGCAAACAGTGAGAGTTTTACTTCTTCTTTTCCAATTTGGATTCCTTTTATTTCTTTTTCTGCTCTGATTG
>NW_011494677.1:9779382-9779816 GCF_000754665.1 Bison bison bison | reverse complement strand
TATAGGTCTGATGTTCAAGCTGGTTTTAGAAAAGGCAGAGGAACCAGAGATCAAATTGCCAACATCCGCTGGATCATGGAAAAAGCAAGGGAGTTCCAGAAAAACATCTATTTCTGCTTTATTGACTATGCCAAATCCTTTGACTGTGTGGATCACAATAAACTGTGGAAAATTCTGAAAGAGATGGGAATACCAGACCACCTGATCTGTCTCTTGAGAAATTTGTATGCAGGTCAGGAAGCAACAGTTAGAGCTGGACATGGAACAAGAGACTGGTTCCAAATAGGAAAAGGAGTTCGTCAAGGCGTATATTGTCACCCTGTTTATTTAACTTATATGCAGAGTACATCAAGAGAAACGCTGGACTGGAAGAAACACAAGCTGGAATCAAGATTGCCTGGAGAAATATCAATAACCTCAGATATGCAGATGAC
>NW_011494677.1:9777814-9778573 GCF_000754665.1 Bison bison bison | reverse complement strand
CTGTTGTGATCTCTCCATTTTCATTTCTAATTTTATTGATTTGATTTTTTCTCCCTTTGTTTCTTCATGAGTCTGGCTAATGGTTTGTCAATTTTATTTATCCTTTCAAAGAACCAGCTTTTTGGCTTTGTTGATTTTTGCTACAGTCTCTTTTGTTTCTTTTGCATTTATTTCTGCCCTAATTTTTAAGATTTCTTTCCTTCTACTAACCCTGGGGTTCTTCATTTCTTCCTTTTCTAGTTGCTTCAGGTGTAGAGTTAGGTTATGTATTTGACTTTTTTCTTGTTTCTTGAGGTATGCCTATATTGCTATGACTTTCCCCTTAGCACTGCTTTTACAATGTCCCACAGGTTTGGGGTTGTTGTGTTCTCATTTTCACTCATTTCTATGCATATTTTTATTTCTTTTTTGATTTCTTCTGTGATTTGTTGGTTATTCAGCATATGTTGGAATTTTTAATAGTTTTTCTCCTGTAATTGAAATCTAATCTTACTGCATTGTGGTCAGAAAAGATGCTTGGAATGATTTCAATTTTTTTGAATTTACCAAGGCTAGATTTATGGCCCAGGATGTGATCTATCCTGGAGAAGGTTCCGTGTGTGCTTGAAAAAAAGGTGAAATTCATTGTTTTGGGGTGAAATGTCCTATAGATATCAATTAGGTCTAACTGGTGTATTTTATCATTTAAAGTTTGTGTTTCCTTGTTAATTTTCTGTTTAGTTGATCTATCCATAGGTGTGAGTGGGGTATTAAAGTCTC
>NW_011494677.1:9776951-9777370 GCF_000754665.1 Bison bison bison | reverse complement strand
TTGATCATTATGTAATGTCCTTCTTTGTCTCTTTTCACAGCCTTTGTTTTAAAGTCTATTTTACCTGATATGAGTATTGCTACTCCTGTTTTCTTTTGGTCTCTATTTGCATGGAATATCTTTTTCCAGCCCTTCACTTTCAGTCTGTATGTGTCCCCTGTTTTGAGGTGGGTTTCTTGTAGACTACATATATAGGGGTCTTGTTTTTGTATCCATTCAGCCAGTCTTTGTCTTTTGGTTAGGGCATTCAACCCATTTATATTGAAGGTAATTACTGATAAGTATGATCCCGTTGCCATTTACTTTATTGTTTTGGGTTCGAATTTATACACTGTTTTTGTGTTTCCTGTCTAGAGAATATCCTTTAGTATTTGTTGGAGAGCTGGTTTGGTGGTGCTGAATTCTATCAGCTTTTGCTT
>NW_011494677.1:9774649-9776842 GCF_000754665.1 Bison bison bison | reverse complement strand
TGACTCTTTATTTCTTCTAGGTCCTTGTTAAACCTTTCTTGCATCTTCTCAATCCTTGTCTCCAGGCTATTTATCTGTGATTCCATTTTGATTTCAAGATTTTGGATCAATTTCACTATCATTATTTGGAATTCTTTATCAGGTAGATTCCTCTTTTGTTTGGTTTGGTGGGCATTTATCCTGTTCCTTTACCTGCTGGGTATTCCTCTGTCTCTTCATCTTGTTTATATTGCTGAGTTTGGGGTGGCCTTTCTGTATTCTGGCAGTTTGTGGAGTTCTCTTTATTGTGGAGTTTCCTCGCTGTGGGTGGGGTGGTACAAGTGGCTTGTCAAGGTTTCTTGGTTAGGGAAGCTTGTGTCGGTGTTCTGGTGGGTGGAGCTGGATTTCTTCTCTCTGAGTGCAAGGAAGTGTCCAGTAATGAGTTATGAGATGTCCATGGTTTTGGAGTAACTTTGGGCAGCCTGTGTATTGTAGCTCAGGGCTGTGTTCCTGTGTTACTGGAGAATTTGCATAGTATGTCTTGCTCTGGAACTTGTTGGCCCTTGGGTGGTGCTTGGTTTCAGTGTAGGTATGGAGGCGTTTGATGAGCTCCTGTCAATTAATGTTCCCTGGAGTCAGGAGTTCTCTGGTGTTCTCAGCATTTGGACTTAAGTCTCCTGCTTCTGGTTTTCAGTCTTATTTTTACAGTAGTCTCAAGACTTCTCCTTCTATACAGCACTGTTGATAAAACATCTAGGTTAAAGATAAAAAGCTTCTCCACAGTGAGGAACACCCAGAGAGGTTCACAGAGTTACATGGAGAAGAGAAGAGGGAGGAGGGAGTTAGAGGTGACCCAAATGAGATGAGGTGGAATCAATAGAGGAGAGAGCAAGCTAGCCAGTAATCGCTTCCTTATGTGCACTCCACAACTGGATCTCTCAGAGATGTTCATGGAGTTATATAGAGAAGAGAAGAGGGAGGAAGGAGACAGAGGTGGCCAGGAGGATAAAAGGTGGGAATCAAAAGGAGAGAGACAGATCCAGCCAGTAATCAGTTCCCTAAGTGTTCTCCACCGTCTGGAACACACAGAGATTCACAGAGTTGGGTAGAGAAGAGAGGGAGTAGGGAGAAGACAGAGGCGACCTGATGGAGAAAAAGAAGAGTCCAAAGGAGGAGAGAGCAGTCAAGCCAATAATCTCGCTCCCAAGTAAAAATGGGTACTGAAGATTGGGTTCTTAAAGGTACAAAATTGAGAACAAATACTAAAAAGCACAGATTTAAAATCTAGAGTGGAGTTTGGAATTTTAAAAATACAATATTAAAGAAAAGAAGAAAAAAATAAGAAAGAGAAAAAAAAACAAAGTCACAAAACTTATTTAAAAATATATGTATATGAAGTTTGCTTTTAAAAAATAGGGTCTTTTTTTTTTTTTTGCTAAGTAATAGTAGGTTATAAAGGTGAAAATTGAAGGAGTAATAGAGGACTTAAAATTTTTTTAAATTAAAAAAAAGAATGATCGTAAAAATAGTAAAAATATATCTAGGACTTTCTCTGGTGTTGTTGTGGGTATTGTGAGGTCAGTTCATTTTCAGATAGTTCCTTGGTCCAGCTTATATTTCTCAAGATCTATAGGCCCCTTCCCATGTAGTCGGTACTAACGACAGGGTTTTAATCTATTGCACCTGTCACTTCCAAGGCAGTTCCCTCTGTTTTAGCTTCTTCTGTTTGCTGGTCTCTTCAGTGTCTGATTTCCGCCCTGACACAAAGTGGGTGGTGGTGGACACTTTCTTTTAGGCTCACTTGTTCAGTCATGCTGTGGGGAGGGAGGTACGCTGCAAACAAATAACATTGGTGTGTGCTCACAGTGCCTCAGCCACACTGGGCCTGCGTGTGCCCTCCCTGTCCACACTGCTCAGGGGGATGGTCTGCAGCGGCTATCTCTGTTCAGTCCTTTGTTCTGTGAGTGGGCCTGGTGGTGTCTTATGTTAGGGCTGGCTTTGCGCGTGGTAGCTATCCCGCAGTCTGGTTTACTAGCCCAAATTAGTTCCCTCAGATTGCCCTCGGGGCGTTCAGGCCCAGTCCTTACTCTAATCCGTGCAGCCTGTGCCCCCAGCCCAGCCCCTGCTTGCTAGTGGTGGGTACAGACGTCTGCGCTGCTTCTCCGCTGGGGGAGTTACCATTGGGCTCGTAATCTGTGGGTTTTAATTATTTAC
>NW_011494677.1:9773529-9774138 GCF_000754665.1 Bison bison bison | reverse complement strand
TTAGGACCACCCCCTAAAACTGTTTTATTTACTGTAGCATCAAAGTCCATTTTTATGTCTGGTAGCCACTCAGTGTTCCCTGGATGCTCAGATGGCCCAAGCTTCTCCCCTCCTCTCCAAAGCATCCATTCTTGACTTTTAGCTCAAGCAGGGGAAACCTACCTTGGCAGCAAGTTTCAGTGGAAAAGACAAAAGGATTTTTTGTTGGATCACAAGTTTGCTACTAACCCGCAGTGCAGTGTGGTGGCTGGAACCTAGGGCAACCTTAAGGTGTCTTAAGAGATGAATCATGTTCAGAGGATGATAAATTACAGTCACGAGATCTCTGACCCCAGCACATCTGGAGTGCTGACTTCTGCACTGGGCATCGCCTTTGGCAGGAGCCTTCCCTAGATAGAAGATGCGGACAGAGGGTGGCTGGATCCTGAGTCATGGGGGAAAGAGGGGAGAATGGTTGGTCTGGAAAGGAAAGGACAGTGGGGCTTCTGCAGGTTGTCATCAAGTCTGAGGAGGAGTTTGATGGAACTGTCTTTTATCTGTGAGGATAAAAAGGAAAGCTAGATCTGAGCTCTGTGTTGAAGAGAATTTTCTAGAAAAAAAATAATCCTC
>NW_011494677.1:9769923-9773336 GCF_000754665.1 Bison bison bison | reverse complement strand
CACAGAATTCTAGCCTGTGCCACGTGACTGTCTTGCAACATTTCTTGAGCTGACTTCTCTCGAAAATTGCAGTTTAAATTTTTACTCTTCTTTTGGGTGCAATGACTTCCCGAAAAGCCTTTTTTCCTTTTCACAGCCTCTAGCCCAGTCTCTTGCATTTAAAAGTAGCTTTAATGCATATATATTTATTGTTCAGCAATGTGCTGACTGATGGGCTAATTATCTGGACTCCGATCACCAAGAAATTAATAATGCACTTTGTCAGGATTGATCCTGTTTCAGAAATAGCCACCTTTTTATGTAACCTCCTCTGCAGATTTCAGTCCTCATTCATTCCGCCCTCTCTATTCCCCTTCCCATTTGTTTTTAAAGGAAGAATCATCTTTTGCTGAAATGAAACTCTTTTTTGTTGTGTGTGGTCAGAATTACAGACAGGAGGGGAACAGATGGCTCAATTTTGAGGAGACAATTCCTGACTGTGGAGGCTTAACAAAGCTAATAAAAGGTAATTTACCAAAGACTTAGAGAGTCACGAGGCATCTGAGATTTTTTTTTAAAGCCCCAACCCCCCTGCCCTTGCCAACACCTCCCCACTGCTCTCCCCGCAACCCTTCCATCCTCCTGGGGAACGTGAGGTTGCCAAGCTGTCACTGATGTAGCCACTCGGAGGCTCCCCTCTCCCAGGCACTTCTGCTGGGCTGTCTGGGTAACGGCCTGGGGCACCATTGTCTTCCAGCAAATGGCCTTGGCACTGTTTAGCGGCCCAGGCCGCGGCCCCATGCACCTGGCTGGGA
Source organism: Bison bison bison (assembly GCF_000754665.1). NCBI lineage: Eukaryota > Metazoa > Chordata > Mammalia > Artiodactyla > Bovidae > Bison > Bison bison. The sequence continues at coordinate 9,772,542 of NW_011494677.1, read as the reverse complement.
TCCCGGCCCCCCGGAGTTAGAGCCGCACAGACAGTGTCAGGCAGCGCTGGCGTCTTTATTCCGCTGTGGGCGGCGGGGGAGGTGGGGGCCGCCCCATTTGGGTTCTATTTCATTTCTTCGTCTCCCGAAAGACCCAGCTTGATGCTTCCTACATCTGCTCTGTTCCATTTAGCATTTGTGTCCAAAACCTCTTTTTTCTTCTGCTCCTGATTTTCTTTGAATAGAAAGCTTACAAAATGGCCCATCTGCTTCTCTCAGACTTTGTCCACAAAGGCAGCCTGGGTCTCTGTCCGCCACCACGACCCGTCCCTTTGTTGCTCCCCTTGGGCTGTGGGCTTCATGGCTGTCTGCTAACCCTGCCCGGGGCAGTCACTGGCACCAGCCAGAGAAAATGCTGTTGGTGCCTTTGTTTTCTTCAGCTCAGGAGACATACTCTAAAAGGGGTATGACTCATCACCGAACATCCAGGGTGCGGGTGGTACTGCTCGGAGCCCAGGTTGGCTGAGGTGATGCAGAGAGAAAAAGGGAGAAAGTCATTAGCTACGTGACGCATTCACTTCATGTGACCTCTTTGGTTTTCAGTGATGAAAGGTAATGCTGTGTCCTGAGATATGGCCAGGAGACCTGTGGACTGGGGTGGAATTTGGTCTATGCAAAGCCAGTCTTTGAGCTTTCAAATCAGAGCGGCAAACACGTAAGGAACTCTTATTACTTTAGTGTCTGATAATGTGCTAAGTACTTGCAGAGGAGGAGAGAGGAGCTTATGTGCTGTGCTGTGCTTAGTCATTCAGTTGTGTCCAACTCTTTGTGACCCCCTGGACTGTAGCCTGCCAGGCTCCTCTGTCCATGGGGATTCTCCAGGCAAGAATACTAGAATTTAGAAAGATGGTAACAATAACCCTGTATATGAGACAGCAAAAGAGACACTAATGTATAGAACAGTCTTATGGACTCTGTGGGAGAGGGAGAGGGTGGGAAGATTTGGGAGAATGGCATTGAAACATGTATACTATCATGTATGAAACGAGTTGCCAGTCCAGGTTTGATGCACGATACTGGATGCTTGGGGCTGGTGCACTGGGACGACCCAGAGGGACGGTATGGGGAGGGAGGAGGAAGGAGGGTCCAGGATGGGGAACACATGTATACCTGTGGTGGATTCATTTCGATATTTGGCAAAACCAATACAATATTGTAAAGTTTAAAAAAAAAAAAAATAATACTAGAGTGGGTAGCCATGCCCTCCTCCAAGGGATCTTCCCAATCCAGGGATCAAACCCAGGTCTCCCACATTGCAGGCAGATTCTTTTCCTATCTGAGCCATGAGGTAAGCCATTTCAGCAAGTGGCGCTGACCCTTACAAGAGGATGTGCACAGGGAGCCACGGGTACACATGGGAGGGCACTCGAATCACCTTCTGGAAGAGATTATGTCTGAGTTTGGGCTAGAAATCGAGTTCCCATCAATCAGGCAAATCAGTGGAGAAGCGAGTTTCAGAAGCAGAGTCAGAAAATATGAAACAGTGTTATCTAAGACCCCACATTGTGAGTGCAGGTGCTCGAAGGTAGTTTGGAACAATTGTCAGGTAAAGCGGCTTGACAGAAAATAAAGGGAGGACCATATCACAAAAGAAGTCCTGTAGTAAATGAAGAGGATGTAGGTACAAGGGGAGCTGCTGGAGGTTTGCAATAAGGAGTAGCAGTTTAGAAAGGTTTCTCTAGCAGGAGGGTGGATTTTGAGGCTGGGGTCCCTGCCAGGGAGCAGCCAGCAGCAGGCAAACCACTCCCCTCTGTACTCCCTGTGCCTGACTCCTATACTTCTCTCACCATTACCCAGCAGTCCATCCAAAAATTTCACATGGGTTTGGGTGGACTCCGGGAGTTGGTGATGGACAGGGAAGCCTGGTGTGCTGTGGTTCATGGGATCACAAAGAGTTGGACACGACTGAGCGACTGAACTGAACTTTCAAAATATTTCCAGAATCGTCCTTTTCTCACCATATCTACTACTGCCACTCTGTTCCAGCCACCCTCATCTCTCACCAGCATTATTGCTGCAGCCCCCTACTAGGTCTCCATTTCGATCCTGGTTTCCCTCAGTCACTTCTCATAGTGACAGCCCAAATGATTCTTTTAAAACATATAGCGGATACTGAAGTGGTTTGCCATTCCCTTCTCCAGTAGACCACATTTTGTCAGAACTCTCGACCATGACCTGTCTGTCTTGGGTAGCCCTACAAACTCTGGAAAATTCTTAAAGAGATGGGAGTATCACACCACCTGATCTGCCTCTTGAGAAACCTATATGCAAATCAGGAAGCAACAGTTAGAACTAGACATGGAACAACAGACTGGTTCCAAATAGGGAAAGGAGTACATCAAGACTGTATATTGTCACCCTGCTTATTTAACTTATATGTAGGGTACATCATGAGAAACACTGGGCTGGAGGAAGCACAAGCTGGAATCAAGATTTCCGGGAGAAATATCAATAACCTCAGATATGTAGATGGCACCACCCTTATGGCAGAAAGCGAAGAAGAACTAAAGAGCCTCTTGATGAAAGTGAAAGAGGAGAACGAAAAAGTTGGCTTGAGGTTCCACATTCAGAAAACTAAGA
>NW_011494677.1:9750843-9769823 GCF_000754665.1 Bison bison bison | reverse complement strand
CCATCACTTCATGGCAAATAGATGGGGAGACAGTGGAAACAGTGTCAGACTTGATTTTGGGGGGCTCCAAAATCACTGCAGATGGTGACTGCAGCCATGAAATTAAAAGACACTTGCTCCTTGGAAGAAAAGTTATGACCAATCTAGACAGCATATTAAAAAGCAGAGACATTACTTTGCCAACAAAGGTCTGTCTAGTCAAAGCTGTGGTTTTTCCAGTGGTCATGTATGGATGTGAGAGTTGGACTAGAAAGAAAACTGAGCACTGAAAAATTGATGCTTTTCACTGTGGTGTTGGAGAAGATTCTTGAGGGTCCCTTGAACTGCAAGGAGATTCAACCAGTCCATCCTAAAGGAAATCAGTCCTGAATATTCATTGGAAGGACTGATGCTGAAGATGAAACTCCAATACTTTGGCCACCTGATGCAAAGAACTGACTCTTTGGAAAAGACACTGATGCTGGGAAAGATTGAAGGCAGGAGAAGGGGATGACAGAGGATGAGATGGCTGGATGGCATCACCAACTCAATGGACACGAGTTATAAACTCCAGGAGTTGGTGATGGACAGAGAGGCCTGGCGTGCTGTAGTCCATGGGGTCGCAAAGAGTTGGACATGACTGAGCGACTGAACTGAACTGAACTGACTGAAAACATACAGCAGAGCTGTGGCTCCTGGTCCCACTCAGACAAGGCTGAACTTCATCTAATGAGCTCTAACCTTTTTCCTTACCACCTCTCCTTGCTTCCTCCACTCCAGCTGGGCTGATCTTCTTGCTGCTTCTTGAACATAGCAGCCATGCGCCCACATAAGGAGCTTTTCCCTCTGCCTGCAATGCTTCCCCCAGATGACTACGCCCATGACTTCCTCCTTCGCATCTTTGCTCAGATGTTATCTTCTCAAAGAGACTCACCCCAATCGTTCTACTTAAAATGGCTCTATAGCCTTCCTGCCAAAAATTCTTCCTGACACTCTCTGCTCTAATTTTTATAGTAATTATTATTTTTAAAATTTTCTATGTAATTATCCATTTGCTGCTGCTACTGCTAAGTCACTTCAGTCATGTCCAACTCTGTGCGACCCCATAGATGGCAGCCCACCAGGCTCCCCCGTCCCTGGGATTCTCCAGGCAAGAACACTGGAGTGGGTTGCCATTTCCTTCTCCAGTGCATGAAAGTGAAAAGTGAAAGTGAAGTCACTCAGTCGTGTCCAACTCTTATTGACCCCATGGACTGCAGCCTACCAAGCTCCCCCGTCCATGGGATTTTCCAGGCAAGAATACTGGAGTGGGGTGCCATGACCTCCTCCAGTGGATCTTCCATACCCAGGGATCAAATCCTGCACTCTTTTGTCTCCTGCATTGGCAGGCAGGTTCTTTACCACTAGCACCACTTAGGAAGCCTGCCATCCCCTCTCCCCACTAGAATATAAACTCTTTAAGGCAAAGAATTCTTTTTATATTTTGTTTGCTGTTTGTATCCCAAGTCCTTGGATTAGAGCCTGGCCTACAGTATAGCCTTTAAAAAAATGTGTTTGGCTGCATCAGGTCTTCATTTTGGTACCTGGGATCCTTGTTACATCACGTGAGATCCTTTGTCGTGGCACACAGACTCTCTACTTGTGGCTCCAGAGCCCACAGGCTCAGTAGTTGTGACATGCAGGCTTAATGGCGTGTGGGATCGAACCTGTGTCCCTCACATTGCAAGGCAGATTCTTAACCACTGGACCACCAGGGAAGTTTCTATAACATATCCTTAACAAATACTTGTTGGATCAATAATCAGCACTAGTACAAATGAAAGCTGATAAAGGGCTTAACTAGGACAGGGATGTGGGGAAGAAGAGACAGGCCTTAGAGATATTGATGAAAGCTCTTGGTTAATTGAAAATGCTGGGCGAGAAAGATGGAATGATCTGGAATGAATGTCAGGCTTGGATGGACGACTGGGACAGAGGATACAGGGGAGAGAGGAAAGTAATAATGAGCCCCATTCAGGACGTATTGAGATGGAGTTGGCTGCAGAATACTGAAATGAAAACCCAGCAGGCAGTTAGACCTCAAGCAAAAAAAAACACTCAGATCAGAACGGAGGTGTGGAATTTGGAGGTATTGGTATTTGCATATTGATTTGTAAATAAGCTAGTGATACCCTGACTCACTTGTAGGACTAGGTATCAGTAGCCAGAAGACCTGTTCGTTCTATGACACACACAGAGGCGAGAGAGGGTCCATGCACACTTGAGAACTGTTGCAAAGGAAATGGTTAAATTATTATTATGACTATGTCAGTATTAGTATTTCAAATTTCCTTCTCCAAGGGCAGTTTTTCCTGTGAAGTATGATCTTTAATGTTCCAGGATAAAACAAAGTTAAAGGTAAAAGAATTCTTGGGACAGTTACATGTTGTTTAACTGAAAAGTACTGAACACACACACACAAAATAAACTTAATTGAACTGTTTATCTCAGACAGTTATCTAAACATTGCTGCAGGAGCAGAGTATCATTTTTCCCTCTAGACAAAAAAGCCAACTTTCCTCTGGGAATCTCAGATTTTTTTTTTTTTTAATGTATTAAGGCCAAGTAATATTATCTCCATTTACAGAGAAAATCAGGTCACAAAAAGGTTAAGGTAATTCCCAAGGATTGCTCAGAAAGTCAGAGGGCAACTCCTGGAACAAATCTTCAGAATCTCGGATCCCAGGCCGGAGCCCCCCAAATTGGGGTCATCTTTCTGGTCACAAAAGCTTAGGCAGATTGATGAGATAATCAGCAGGAAAGTTATAGCAAGGATATTAGACTTGGTTTGAACACTAATACTCTACTCTTTTCTCTAGTATTTAAAGACTAGAAAATAAAAATCACCTTTTATTTTTGCCTGTTTTTTTAAAGCCTCTTTCTTCCATGTACATCTTCTAGTCCTGGATCTTTCTGACCCAGAAAGATTGGGGCAGGAAAGAGGGGGCTTCCCACCCTCTCTGCAGTGGGAAAAGGCCCCCTGATTTTTTTTTTTATTTCTAACAAAGTGAAACACTAGGATCAGCAGCCAGAAACCTGGAATTCTAGGCAAGGGTCTGGAACTAAGGTGCTGAATATTGGCCCTAGGAGACCCCAGCTTCACACACTGCAAAGCAAGGAAGCTGAATATCATCCTTGGAAGCTGTTTCTTACTCCAAAAGTCTATAAGTCTCTGTTAAGTGAAAAAGTCTATATAAATGGTATTTCGAAATATAGCCAGTTCCATTCAAATCAACCGAAATGAGTAAGGATACTTATACATCTGTGCTATTTGATCCCCCAGAATGCTGACTCTACTGGGCAGCCTGACACATGGCATTGCTCCCCACCTGGAGGAAGGGTGGGAGTTGAAGGCAGGTGTCAGGGGTTAAGGCAGGGTCAACACGAGCGGGAGTTGGGGTTCATTGGGCAAATGGGCTTCAGGAAGTGCTAGCAGAGTGCTAAGAGACTGTGTGGTCCATGATGGGATTCTCAGTTCAGTTCAGTTCAGTTGCTCAGTCATGTCCGACTCTTTGCAACCCCATGAATCGCAGCACGCCAGGCCTCCTTGTCCATTACCAACTCCCGGAGTTCACTCAGACTCACATCCATTGAGACAGTGATGCCATCCAGCCATCTCATCCTCTGTCATCCCCTTCTCCTCGTGCCCCCAATCCCTCCCAGCATCAGAGTCTTTTCCAGTGAGTCCACTCTTCGCATGAGGTGGCCAAAGTACTGGAGTTTCAGCTTTAGCATCATTCCTTCCAAAGAAATCCCAGGGCTGATCTCCTTCAGAATGGACTGGTTGGATCTCCTTGCAGTCCAAGGGACTCTCAGGAGTCTTCTCCAACACCACAGTTCAAAAGCATCAATTCTTTGGTGCTCAGCCTTCTTCACAGTCCAACTCTCAGATCCATACATGACACAGGAAAAACCATAGCCTTGACTAGACTAACCTTTGTTGGCAAAGTAATGTCTCAGCTTTTGAATATGCTACCTAGGTTGGTCATAACTTTCCTTCCAAGGAGTAAGCGTCTTTTCATTTCATGGCTGCAGTCACCATCTGCAGTGATTTTGGAGCCCCCAAAAATAAAGTCTGACACTGTTTCCACTGTTTCCCTATCTATTTCCTATGAAGTGATGGGACCGGATGCCATGATCTTCGTTTTCTGAATGTTGAGCTTTAAGCCAACTTTTTCACTCTCCACTTTCACTTCATCAAGAGGCTTTTGAGTTCCTCTTCACTTTCTGCCGTAAGGGTGGTATCATCTGGGATTCTCAGTGACACTTCAACTTTTCAGTTTAAACCTCGCAACACGAAGAGGGGGATTATAGTGCTTGTGAGAAACAGAGCAAAGGATCTATGTTTAGTTTTACATTCAGATTTGATCCAAGGTGGCTCCAGGAAGAATTTGTGGGCTCAGAAATGGAAACAGAGGAAAGCAAAAGGAAGAGGTAGCAGCTGTGGGAAGGACCGTGAACTCCTCCAGCCCAAGAACAAAAGTGAGAGTCCAGCTAGACCTAAATCCATGAGCGGCAAGGTGGTCCAGAGGGCGTGGAATGATATCTGGGTTACATTAAGAAATATTTCAGGCCAAAAGTCAGAACTTTTTGTCCAAAATATTAATATAAATATTGCACCCAAGGCACCTTCAGTTCTAATTTCCGCCTAAAATAAGGCAAAAAAATTAATATTAATGATGGCAACTTTGTTCACATCCAGTACTGAAACCATGACATATACCTAATATAAAACATCCCTAAAATCAAGTCCATGAAGTCATTACAAATGTTTATGTGTATCTCTATTTATTGACAGGGAAGAACTATACTAGTGTTGAGAAAAGAAAACCAAAACAAAACCCAGATGGCAGAGCAATTAGTGTGAATCTATTTTAAAAATACATGTGTGTATATATATTTGCTTGGGGAAAACATATATATATAACATCCTTCTCAATGTTTCCCCCAAGCAAATATAAACATGGCATCTACCTCTGCATGATGGGATTGCAAATTTTATCTTTAAAATGCTTATCAATACATTCTAGACTTTTTACTATGTTTGTTTAGTTTCAAAAATTTCCTCACAATCTGAAATCAGAAAAGAGAAACCCAGCTGAAGGTGATTCCTCATCATTAGCTTCTTCTCAAGGAGGCATGAAAAATCTTGTCTTAAAAACAATTTGCCCCAGCACCACTGTCCTCATTAGAGCCCAGACTTGATTCTTGAGGCCAAAACTCTAGGACCTGCAGCCCTGTCTCTGGCCTGGCTCCTCCTGCTCTCTCCCCTAAGACTGCCCTGCCCCCTGAGGACTCAGTAAAATCTGCTGCCCCTCAGAGTCTCCAGTGAGCATCTTGGTTTAAGCATGCTCCTACCTTAGAATCTGTTCTTCACCATGGAAGGAAAGGAAGCCAAGCAAAGCGGGAAAACTGGAAGACAATTGTGGATAAAGGAAGGATGCATCTTTGGAGGTCTGTGGAAACATGAAAATTGGCATCAGGTTTAGAGTCCCCTCACATTTAAATGAAGTGTTTAATGTGCAGTCCAAGAAGCCAAGATTCAGGCTTCAAAGATGTTGGAAGCCCATGGTTCATCAAAGCAGAAAAAAGAACAACTGTGATTTAGGGTCGTTTCCGGACTGACAGGAGGGCCAGTAGTAATCTTGGATGGAAGTACCATATGGCTTTCACTTCAAGCAGAGTCATCCATTTGGAATAGGCGAGGGCGTTTATCGGCAATCAATCAGTGAGTATTTATTGAACATCTTGGACAGGAACCAGCTTTCTTGTTTGGAACAGTCATGAAACACCCCATAGCTTCATCAGAGAAGAATTCCAAAAGGAAATCTCCACATAAACAGAGGGAGACATACCCAACTCTCTCTTCCCCTCCGCCTACAGAAGCTAATTTTTTCCCTTAAAATTTTTAATTCCTCCCACTATCATAAAACCCAGCTCTTCTTCCATTAACCCTCCAGTTCAAACTTAAACAAAATGCCTTTTCCTGGTTCTCTCCATAAAGCCTAGACAGCCTGACATTTGACAAGAACAGCTACCAAATATTAACACACAGCAAAAACAATGTTTTATGGAAAGTGCACCAGAGAAAAAGTGATCATGACTCCAAAGTGGGTTAGTGAGGCCATGATAACTTCTCCAGCCACAGACCAGCTCTGGAGTCACCTTTGCGGAAGCCTTCTCCCACCCCTACCCCCCAGACCCACCCTACCCCACCGCCGCTCCTGTTGGCAGCTTCCTGTTGCTAAAGTCCCTAGTTCTCTTAGTTTCTGTATTCTAGTCCCTAGGGAAGTATGTGACGGTGTCTAATAGTCTGAAGAGTATTAAAGAACATCCGTCTTGCCTCCTGCCCTTTTTCTCACTTTTCATATGTTATACAAGCTGAAGATAGAGCCCGATTATCTGAAAGAGGTCAGTTTATACTTTTCAAAATCTCAGTCCAGACTAAATTATAGTAACCAATCCTAACCTCAAATAGTATGAGTACAGTTTTTAAATGACTGGAATTGAATTTAAGTCGACAAATACTTATTTAATAACTTCTTGGCACTAGTAAAGATTCTGCCTGCCAATGCAGAAGACATAAGAGACGTGGGTTCGATCCCTGGGTTGGAAAGATCCCCTAGAGGAGGAAATGGCAACCCACTCCAGTATTCTTGCCTGGAGAATTCCATGGACAAAGGAGCCTGGTGGGTTATAGTCCATATGGTCAAAAAGAGTCAGACACAACTGAAGCAACTTAGCAAACACGCATGGACTAAATAATACATAAAACATAGAAAGGCTTACAAAGATAAGTAAAACTTGGTTTTGTCCTTCAAGAAGCTTACAGTCTCATGATGGGAATAGGATATGTATAGGCTCCACTATAATGTCAAACAGTAAAAAAGGACCATAAAAAACTTGTTTCTTGTGTTAAAGGTGGCTTACTGGAGAAGGGAATGGCAGCCCACTTCAATATTCTTGCCTGGAGAATCCCATGGGTAGAGGAGCGTGGTGGGCTTCAGTCCATGGGGTCACAAAGAGTCAGACACGACTGTGAATAACACACAACACACTGGAGGAAGAGAACACACTTAACTGGAAATGGAGGGAGGATTTCTCAAGAGTTAGCATTGGAATGGGCATTGAAAGATGAAGTAAACAGAATGAATTGTTCTCAAAAATTGTGAGATTTTTGTCGGGGATATTATTAACTAAGGCCCAGAGTTCAACAAGCATGGCAGTTAGTCAGGCCATGGAACATGTATGGGAGATTAACCAAAGAAGAAGCTGGAAAGCATATTCAGAGAAAAGTTTGTGCTTAATTCCATGAGTGACAGTAAAGGGCTGAAGATTTTTGAGCATAAGGATGCAGTGATTTGAGCTGTACATTAGGTGAAATAATTGGACATAAATATACAGGATAGATGAGATGAGCGAAGGGAAATCAATTAAGGGCACCTATAACATTCTAGGTGAGAAGAAATAAAGGTCTAAATGAGGGAGGTGTTACTGGGCATGAAAGAGGATGGTGTGAGAACCCAGGAGTAGTGGCAGCAGCATCATATGTGGAAGGCAAGGAAGAGTGAGGAGCAAAATGACCCCCAGGTGACCAGTCCAGAGGCTGGGAGGGTGCTGTAAACACCAACCTTGACTTTGGAGTATCAAAACTATAAAAAAGCAACCAAATGAAGCAAGTTGAGAAAGACTTCATAAAAGGAACAGAGTTCCGAGACAGTTGACTGATTGCTTTTCTCTTTTTCATTCTATTCAGTGTTCACACACCCCAAAAAGTCTCTTCTTTGTAGAGTGAGAAGCTGGAATGAGTCCTTGCTGTTGGTAGTTCCCAAGCATCTTTTCCATCTATGAACCAGATTTGAGGCTCTTGGGAGATTCTCTCCGTTCAGCCCCAAGGATCCTCCAGTTGATGAAAAAGGTGAAATGTGACCTAGAGATTAGATAAATGAAGCACATTAAAGAAGTCATTGATTCAGAGTCTCTTACAAAAACAAATCTGCTGGGCAGAAATCTAACTTTGGAAATAGAATCCTTAAAATAAGCATCCCAGCAGAGAAGGAGGCAGCATGCAGGATGCTTCAGATTATAGACAAGCTCTCTTCAAAATCTCTGATCTGGAAAATCAGCCCCAGTGCCAATATTACAGAGAAAAACTGTCCTCCTAGCACTCCTTCCTGCTTCCAATGACAAGCAGGATAGCAGATGGTCAGGCATTTGGGGACCTCTTATTTTTTTGCAATTATAGCAGAGAAAATAAAAAATTGCACTGACTGGGCAGACCCAAGTCAGTGCAGGTCTGCATCATGAAAATTTTCTGCTTTAGAATTGCCCTCTGATTACAACCCCTCTTCCTTGAACCTTGGGGATCTGGGAAGGGGCTAAAAGAAAAAGTAGTGATAATACCAAATGCTGGTGAGGATGAGAAGAAATTGGATTTCTCATACAATGTTAATGGGAATGTAAAATGGTACACTTTGGAAACCAGTCTGGCTGTTCCCTTAAAAACTGAATATACCACTTATTTAACCCACCAATCACACCCTGGACATTTATTCAGGAGACATGAATATGTATATCCACATACATGTATGTTGATAGCAGCTTTATCTTTATGGCTAAAAGCTGGAAACAACCAAAATGTCCTTTACAAGGTTAAACTGTGGTACAACTATCCTATGAAATATTACCAAGGATGAACTATTGATGCATGTAACAACTTGAATGGATTTCAAGGACATTGTGCTGAGTAAAAAAAATATCCAGTTTCAAAAGGTCACATACTGTATGATTTGATTTATATAGCAGTTTCAACATGAAAAATGTGTAAAGATGGAGAACAAATTAGTGGTTGTCAAATGTTAGGGATGGAGTGGGGGAGGCGAAGGATGTGCCAGAAGGGGATCTTTGTGGTGATGCAATAATTCTGTATCTTGATTGTCAAAGTGATTACAGGAATGTACACTTGGGATAAAAAGTGGTATAGAACTCATTCAGCACATTGTAGCAATGTCAGTTTCCTATTTTGTTATGGCGCTGTGATAGAAACTTGTTGCAAAGTATCTCATTGAGCCTTGACCACATCCCTATGAAATTGGTTCTATGACCCCAGGAAAGTAAGACTCCGAGAGGTTACCTTGCCCAAGGCAGATGGGCTGAGATTCAAATCTAGGCAATATGACCCTCAAACGTTTGTTTTTAATCTTTATGCTCAGCAACCCATGTCCTGGCTTGGAAAGCAGATAGGCAGAAAAAAAATGTAAGCTTTTCATAGGCTCACAATTACAGGGATGCAGGTAGAGGAACTGTCTAAAACTCAGTACTTTGACCATTCACCTCACAGCTACCATTTTGAGTGCTTACAGTCTAAGAACTTTCCTGAAACGCTTTATATGTGTTTTTACTCCTAAAACTGGCTTTTCCCATTGTTTGGTCCTACTTTACTAGCTCTGAAGCATTGCCTCTGACCTTGGAGTGGATGCTGGGTCCAGTGATGCTCAGTTACTTAGGATTTAGCACATTTACAAAGTTTGCCTGCTTAGATCACCCCTCGTCAGTTCAGTTCAGTTCAGTTGCTCAGTCATGTCCAGCTCTTTGTGATCCCATGGACTACAGCATGCCAGGCCTCCCTGTCCATCACCAACTCCTGGAGTTTACCCAAACTCATGTCCATTGAGTTGGTGATGTCATCCAACCATCTCATCCTCTGTCCTCCCCTTCTCCTCCTGCCATCAATCTTGCCCAGCATCAGGGTCTTTTCAAATGAGTCAGCTCTTCACATCAGGTGGCCAAACTATCAGAGTTTCAGCTTCAACATCAGTCCTCCCAATGAATAGTCAGGACTGATTTCCTTTAGGATGGATTTGTTGGATCTCCTTGCAGTCCAAGCAATGGCAACCCACTCCAGTACTCTTGCCTGGAAAATCCTATGGACGGAGGAGCCTGGTAGGCTTCAAGTCCAAGGGGTCGCTAAGAGTCAGGCACGACTGAGCGACCTGACTTTCACCTTTCACTTTCATGCCTTGGAGAAGGAAATGGCAACCCACTCCAGTATTCTTGCCTGGAGAATCCCAGGGACAGAGGAGCCTAGTGGGCTGCCATCTATGGGGTCGCACAGAGTTGGACACAACTGACTCGACTTAGCAGCAGCAGCAGCAGTAGTCCAAGAGACTCTCAAGAGTCTTCTCCAACACCACAGTTCAAAAGCATCAATTCTTCGGCGCTCAGCTTTCTTTATAGTCCAACTCTCGCATCCATACATGACTATTGGAAAAACTATAGGTTTGACTAGATGGACCTTTGTTGGCAAAGTAATGTCTCTGCTTTTTAATATGCTTTCTAGGTTGGTCATAACTTTCCTGCCAAGGAGTAAGCATCTTTTAATTTCATGGCTGCAGTCACCATATGCAATGATTTTGGAGCCCCCCAAAATAAAGTCTGCCACTGTTTCCCCATCTATTTTCCATAAAGTGATGGGACCAGATGACATGATCTTAGTTTTTTGAACGTTGAACTTTAAGCCAACTTTTTCACTCTCCTCTTTCACTTTCTTCAAGAAGCTCTTTAGTTCTTTTTCACTTTCTGCCATAAGGGTGGTGTCATCTGCATATCTGAGGTTATTGACGTTTCTCCCGGCAATCTAGGATCACTCCTGGGTTTCTGCACACCCATTCCCTTTACTGAGGACAATCCACTCCAGTCTTTGGTCCCAGGAATTCTGACTACTTTACTAGTCAACACCCAGCCCTCACTGGTGGTAGGTGAGGATATGATTAGACAGCCTGCACTGGCATATTCAGGAGTGCCCAACAGTGTATTTTGAACCCTGCACTAAGCATTCTGACCTATGTACAATGAATTTGTGCTTCCTCTCAAGTCAGCTATAGTGGAATCCAGTGAAAACCTGCCCTAGGTCACCACCAGGTGTGGCAGCAGCCAAACATCAAAGCCAGCCTGAGAACAGAGACACAAAAATGATATTGTGTGCCAGAGTCAGGACAATGAGTCAGGTGCCAAGTGGAATGATAGAGCCTAAGGTGAGAAGCAGAATTCAGGTCTTGAGTTCAAGTTATGACAGATTAAATTTTATCTTGGCACACAGTGTCATTACGTGAAAGCTCAGAGCCAAAAGTTTAGTGAAGTAGGAGTCCAGGTAACAGCTCTGACCAGGGAATATAATAGCCTTAGTTGTTCTTTTTTAATTGAAGTATAGTTGACATGTAATATTATATTAGTTTCAGATATTGAACTATTGTGCAACATAGTAGTTCAATATTTTTAGATTATGCTCCATACAAAGTTGTTCTCAAATATTGACTATATTCCCCGTGCTGTACATTACGTCTTTGTAGCCTGTTTATTTGACGCCTCCTAGTTTGTGCCTCTTAAACCCCTTCACTTACTTTCCCCTCCCCTACCCCTTTCCCCACAGTAACCATTGGTTTGCTCTATCTGTGAGTCTATTTCTGTTTAATTAAAAGAAAGAACATGAAATCACTCTGTGCACTTAAGATGGAAAACTCCTGGACTGGGAATTTGGCACCATTTTGTCCCTGATGTGAATGTTAGGATCATGCCACAACGTGTCATTATGGATTCTTGAAGGTCTCCGATAATGATCCGCAAACGCTTTGGAAGCTAAAGCCATGGGTGGAACACTACCTCAGAAGCAGCCAGTGTTACGATTTCTGCAGGCTATTTTGGGGTTCTTCAGACTCTGGTTCTTGAAACAGCATGCCTGAGTCTCATTTCCACAGGAAATTCTCTCCACGCTGTTTGTGCACTCCTTGGAAACTGAGAGCACAGAGACGGTGTGACAAACCAGTCCAATCGCTTGGGCATCTTCAGATCCAGAGTTCATGGAAATGTCTCACTTCCTGGGACTAGGAGGGGCCATGCAGGAACAGCAGATCTGCCCCAGTCCTCTGGACAGAGTCCGGTTATTTCCTACAGCCTCCTGGCCCAGACACAAGGTCTTTAGAACAGAGCCAGGAATGTTTCCTGGAGTTTAATGCAGCCCGGAGGTCATGCGTGCGACATTGCACAATGATTAATGACAGGGAACGCTTGGTCAGGATTATATTTAATTTATACGTAGGCATTGGCAATTTCTTGTAGACAATCATTTCTCCAGGACATCTCCTTGTTGGCCTTGAACCATGTGACTGTTACTGTTAGATGTGTCTTTGGGATCCCAGACCTTCATGAATACTTGATGGAAGGCACATAGCTCTGCCTGTGTCCCCATCTGGCACCTGTCCCTATTCTTCCTATGTTCATTTCTATTGTATTTCCTAAAACTGTGCCACTTTCCTCTATTTATAGAACAATTCAGCTAATTGAATAGTGTCAAAAAAGAGAACAAGGCAGGAAATAAGTATTCTCCTGTTCTGCCTTAATTGTGATACCAAGTCCATGAATGAAATGTGTTCAATGATTCTGTTACTTTATCTTTCATAGCCATATTTAATCTCATTCCTTGACAATTTTAGATTCAGCGCAGAATGTAGATTATAATGCCAATTCCTAAGGTTTAAAAATAAATTTTTATATGAAATCTGAATCTCTAGACTTACTTTCTAGAAGTAATAAGGTTTATAGTAATTTCCTAAGGAACCTGAAAATTTTCTAAAGTTATGTAGTAAGGTTGATTTATTTACTTAAGTAAATAAGCAGCAAACAAACAAAAAATGATCCTAGAGGAAAATCACTCTAACGTGATCATATTGCTCTCAAGGCAGAAATCTGGGATCTCTATGAAAATATCTGGTTAATATGTGAAACTGTTTCATCAGCCTTCATCACCACAATGCTGTTATTCTCATGTGGGAAGTCAAGTTCAGCACTTACTCGTGTGGCTTGGTCCTGGTTTATAATGTTCCCAAGAGGATCAGACTCCTTTCTTTATCTGTGTGGGTTGATTAGATACGTGATCTAGTCCTTCCTCTTAACACTGTGTCTGGACAGTGTCCTCAAGAATTTAGTCCCAATACATCCTCTCTTTTACCTACAAAGCTGATGCTATCCCTTTATTCTCTTAACATAATGAGGATAATTTAGTGTTAAACTCTCATTGACTTAACTGTTTTCTTGTCAACTGACCTTTGAGTTGAGGGAAGAAATCAATCTCAAGAAATATAAGTTGATTGTAACTTCTCTAAAGTTAGGCTTGATCCAAAGCCCTCTGACATGTGTACCATATCCTGCTGAAAGTAAGACCAACTGTGTAGAAATTAGTGTTTTAAAATAGTTGCCATTTTATACTTGAGAAGAGTTAATTGTCCAAATAATTTGCAGCCTAAGTTTAATTAAGAAGTAAGATCCATTATCATTCTTTTCTTTTTAATTTTATTCACTTATTTGTGGCTGTGCTGGGTCTTCACTGCTGTGAGAGCTTCCTCTAGTTGTACACAGCAGAGGCTTCTCTTGTTATGCAGCCTGGGCTTTAGTAATTGTGGTACTTGGGCTCAGTAGTTGCAGCTTCCAGGCTCTAGAGCACAAGCTCAATGGTTGTGGCACACGGGCTTAGTTGCACGGCGACATGTGGGATCTTCTTGGACCAGAAATTGAACCTGTGTCTCCTGCAGGCAGGCAGATTCTTTACCACTGAGCCACTAGGGAAGCCCTCATTATCATTATTGAAGATGAAACTTCTGGTTTAATTTCAATTAACATTACTTTAGAGTACCTAGTGCTATGAAAAGGTAGACTTAGCCTAATTTGGGAAAGTGGAATGAATCTTGCTTGCATTCAGAAACTATCAGACCTGGGCAGGAAATTCATGGATATGTGAATGTGAGCAAGAATGACAGGAGAGTTGGAAAACAAAGGACTGTTTTCATTTGTGATTGTTTTTATCTGTGGCATTGTAAAACATATTTGGGTAATTTAACTAACCTCTCTGAGCCTCATTTATTCAGCTGTAAGGTGAAAAAAAAAATGATAGAACCTAACATTGATTTATTGTGAGATTTACATAGGAAGATGCTTGTGCTGGACACATGATAAGGACTCAAAAATATCAGCTATTAATTTTTTAAAAATTAAGACAGAATGATTACAGCCTCTGAATAGAGTCCCTCCCTCCATTCCAAAGTGTCATGTACCACTTGACTCAAGTCGTACCATTTCACCTGAAGTTGAGGGTCACAGGCTTTTATTCTAGAACTTCTCTAAAGCCCCATAATACTGAAGTCCAAGTCGATATAAATAAAGTAACAGTTGGAAAAAAATTTCCAAAAGATTTTGACCTTACCAAAATGATTCAGAGTGAGCTCTGTAGTGGGTCCTGGTAAAGAAAAATGAATATAAGTTAAGCAGTGATCCTTTGCATTTTAAAGCTGACTTGGTACTTCATTCTAAAGTATACTTTTTAAAAGTTAGCATTTTATAAGTCAGTTTGCCGTAGTCAGGATTGCCTTTAATCAATTTGGCCTTTAATCAATTTCTGCATGTAACCTAGTTTTTCTCTTCTGCTCAACCCCACTTTTGAACTAATGGTCTGTCTTAGAATTAATATAGATGTAAAATTAAGTACAGGATGGGCATATTACTTCTAAGCTTCTTTACAATTTTTATAATTTCTTTACAAGTACCAATTTCTTTTATAACAATTCATGGATTATTAGTGTTTTCCAGGATATCTGTAGTAATACAGAGTTGATTCTTTTGGAAATGCTTGATTGACTATACTTTGGGTCCATCTCGGCTCTTGTTCTAAGTTATCCATGGACGTCTCACATGGATGAGCCACATCAGTGCTTCTCTGAATCAAAGGAGTTATGTTGGAGGAAACTTCTGGAATGAAGCCTGGCAATACCTGGTCAACTCAGGTGATGACCTGCTATGACCCTGCTGCGTACTCATGCCAACACCTGCCAGGAAACAGCCCACACCTATTCATTTCTCTGGACTCTGCTTCTGCTCCCCGCAGAATGCTGGAGCCCAAGAGGACTGGGGATGATTTTCTATAAACACCAGCATGCAAGGAAAGAACAAGATTCCTCCGACTTAAAATATTTACCATTCCCTTTTTTGGCATTAGGAATTTTGGGGTTTAGATAATGATGATAATAAGTATAAATAAGAAATGTGTTATCAATATAAAGTGTTGGTCACTCAGTCGTGTCCTACTCTTTGCGACCCCATGGATTGCCAGGCTCCTCTGTCCCTGGAATACTGGAGTGGGTAGTCATTCCCTTCTCCATGGAATCTTCCTGACCCAGGGATCGAACCCGGTCTCCTGTGTTGCAGGCAAATTCTCTAACTTCTGAGCTACCAGGGAAATACATTATAAATATAAACATATCAATAAATATTAGATACATAGATTCTGTAAAATATATCTCTATATATCTAAAACTAATAGACTTCTACTGCTAATATTATAGTAATCACATATATTTATTTTTGTAATACCACCATCAGCAAATTCTACACCAGAATCCAGATTGTACATTGACAAATGCCATGTTAGAATTATAGAATGTTGAATTGACTCCTGTTGATCTATATACATCTTCTATCATTTATCAATTAAGTGAGAGTCTGGCTTAGATTTTTATTAATTTGAATTCATTTAATTTTGAAAGTGGAAGAAGCCTCAGAAAATTGAACATTTTATCCCTTTTTCATGTTAGCTATTTCCTCTGGAGATGTGATTCACGAACACCTCCCATCACTTTTGGAATTCATTTCTATTTCCTATGTGTCTTCATTCTTCAGAAAAATGCATTGCTTATGATGAGTCCACCCTATTTATTCTAAAATTGCCCAGTTCCAGTGTCAAGGGGTAGAGATTAGTTCTATAAATATATATATAATGAATAGTTAGAAATAAGGTATGATAAGGGCAAGCACAACTGGACAAAGCACCACCAGCAGCAAACCTGTTTACAACCCTCTTTCTAAAGAAAAGGCAAATGGCACCCCACTCCAGCATTCTTGCCTGGAAAATCCCATGGATGGAGGAGCCTGGTGGGCAGCAGTCCATGGGGTTGCTAAGAGTCGGACACGACTTTCACTTTCACTTTCTAAAGAAAAGTAAAGGGGAAACTTTCACTTTCTAAAGGGAAGCAGGAAAAACATCATTCATGAAAGGAGCCCTGGAGAAGGTTTTAGGAGAGTACTGGAAATCAAGAGTCATTGTGAAAATCTGCCAACTAAACAAGACCCTCACATGGCCTTCCTTATGAAGCCAATAGGAGGTATTTCCCCAGGCATCAATATCCTGTTCCACCTCATGGCTCTCTAGGTCAGGCTTCTCAGACTTCAAGGTGAGATGAATTACTTGGAGGATCTTGATGAAGTGTAGAATCTACTTCAGTAGGTCTGCAATGGGGTTGAGATTTTGTATTTCCAGCAAACTTCCAGGTGATTCTGATGCGGCTGATCCAGACCAAACTCTACGCAGTGGGATCTAGATGACCAGCGTGGGGTGGATTCAGACAGAGACTCCACTTGATTCTCATTTCATAGTTGCTTTCCTATAGTTAAATCCGTGACAACTCTCACCCTTTGTTTCTTCATTAGAAATGTTTCTATGTTATCTCCCATATAGGGACTCTCTGTCTTGGCTCTACATTATAATTTCTTGGAAAGCTTTTAAAAATGTTCATTCCCACATTATATACATCATTAAAACCAAATCAGAATCTCTGGGAGGTGTAATCAGAATGTTTAAAGATACCCGAGTGATTCAGACGCAGCTGAGAACCACTCACTGAGAGGATGTGAAAGTCAGGAAGAACCTCATAAATTTGGTTCCAAGCTATGCTGCCAACATGTTTAAAAGTCTGGGCATTTTTCTTTGCCATAAATATTAACCTGAAAGTTGGCTGGAAGCAATTCTCTCAGAAGCCTGTTTGCAAATAGAAGCTATTTTCTTGGGAAACTGAGAGGTCAAAGACCAGTGGAGGAAGAGCTGTAGGGTAGCCACATTTCCCCTTATTTCTCTGAGTGGGAATTACATCATAAGCTCACTCAGGACTTTACCTTTCACTTCTGTATCTTACAGACCTTTTCTTTGAACCATGTTGGAAGAAATAAATAGTTTTTTTCCTTCAAGAAGATGCAAGCACCTTAAGAGAAAAATCCAACTAATTATCCAGGTAATTAAATAATCACAGCCCTCAACAGGTACCCAGGGAGTTGATAGCACTTCGAGACAGGGATTTCGAATAGAAGAACCATTAAAAAGAGAAAACCCTTTTTTCTCTGAGGTTTAAGCAAACCAAAACAACTGATACCATATAATTTTAAAGCCAAAATCGAGATGAGAAAGAGTTTAAAGGAACATAAAACATGATATTCATCACAGTTTTACAGTTTTCCATCTTTTCAAGTATCTAATGATTCCCCAATTATTATGACTGCTTGCAAGAAAAGAGTAAGAAGAAAGAAAACTCCTTTTCTACAAGTCAGTCCTTATATAATACATGTTTTAAATGCCTTTAGTTTGTTTAAAACTTTTTATTCCTAGGATCTCCCGATTTTTCTTTTCACAATGTCCTCCTGGTACAGGTGGCTAGCGCATCTGGAAGGAAACTTAACAGTAAGGAAAACAAGACATTGGTTGGGAAACAACCACACCCAGGCTGCTGAAAACAGCCTCATCTCTCAGGAAACTAGAGGAGAGTTCACAGTTTTGAGTCAATGCATTGTTCAGCCCATTGGGCATCTTAAGCAATAATATTCACTAGATACCTGAAAATTATGTTTTCAGAAATGCCCCAGAGCAAACTCATTCATTCATCCATCCATTCAGTAAGTATTTATTGAGGCCCCTTGTGTTCTAGGTACTAGTCTTCGGTGCAAAATTTAGAAGTCATGACACTCATCCTCAGGAGTCTAGAAGCCCCTGGGGAAAGCCAACTTATGGGCAAAAAAGAGACATATAAAGATGACAAGGACATATAGAAATGAAGAACTTAGACACAGAAGTCAGACAGGTGGATATTTGTGTCGGGGATGGGGTGGGGGTGGGTTCCAGCTTTATTGAGAAATAATTGACATTCATCACTGTATACATTTAAGGCATTCAGCATGATTTACACATATTGTGAAATGATGACCACAATGGTTCACCTAACATCCATTTTTTCAAGTATATAAAATGAAAAGGAAAAAGAAAAGAAAAAAGATGAAAACATTTCTCCTGATAAGAATTTTTAGGATTTACTCTCTTAACGTTCCTGTTTGTTCTTGTTGTTCACTTACTAAGTCCTGTCCAACTCTCTTGCGACCCCATGGACTGTAGCCCGCCGGGCTCCTCTGTCCATGTGATTCCCAGGCAAGAATACTGGAGTGGGTTGCCATTTTCTTTGCCAGGGGATCTTCCTGACCCAGAATTGAATTCGAATCTCCTGCACTGCAGGCAAATTCTTTACCACTGAGCCGCCAGGGAAGCCCAAATTTCCTGTTTGAAACTGAAAGTGAAAGTCGCTCAGTCGTGTCCAACTCTTTGCTGTGACCCCATGGACTATACAGTCCATGGAATTCTCCAGGCCAAAATACTAGAGTGGGTAGTCTTTCCAGGGGATCTTCCCAACCAAGGGATCAAACCCAGGTTTCCCGCATTGCAGGCAGATTCTTTACCAGCAGATCCACAAGGGAAGCCCACTTTATTGTTTAGAGATGGATATTTGAATTCCAACCCCACCACTTTCTTAGCTGTATGATCTTAAATTATTTTCATCCTCAGTTTCCACATCTGTAAAATCTAGATGACAATGGTACTTATGTTACAGAGTTATACAGTTACGGAAGATATGAAATCTTCCACGTAAACCTTTTAGCCAGTACTAGGCATACACTTGGAGAAGGAAATGGCAACCCACTCCAGTGTTCTTGCCTGGAGAATCCCAGGGACGGGGGAGCCTGGTGGGCTGCCGTCTATGGGGTCGCACAGAGTCGGACACGACTGAAGCGACTTAGCAGCAGCAGCAGTAGGCATACACTAAGCAAGT
>NW_011494677.1:9735372-9750743 GCF_000754665.1 Bison bison bison | reverse complement strand
TTTTTTTTTTAATGAGTACAAATAAACTGGCTTGAAGCCAGCTAGCCAAGAACTGGGGGGAGGTGGGGGGAGTGGCAGGGAGAATGTCTGGAGTATCTCTGCAGCCATACAACATGCAACTTAGGAAAGACGGAGATCCTAACTCACTGTGGGGCTGAAATCATCAGAGAAGATCTTGACCAGGCACAGGCTGTGCAAAAAGATTGGGTTTTTCCTCTCTTCTTTTAAGTATTCAAATCCTGAAAGCATATACTTCTTACACATGCATATCCTGTTAGAAAATAGATATCATAATAAGGGTCTTATCACAGTGTTGTTACTGTTATGTAAGAGAATGTATGTGAAATTCTAAACATACAGCTAAGATAGTGTCAGGACTGGAATTCAAAGCATTCCATGAAATAAATAATTGCATTAATTATGCAAGAGAAGAAGACACACTCTCTCCAAGAAATACACCAGGCAATCCCCATGATTTCCATGAGAACTTTTCCAGAGCCACCCAGCTGACCTCTACTCTTCCCTGCCCCCAATTCCCCATCCCACCCCAATGTGAGTTTAAAAAGTCATAGTCTTCCCACCTTGGGAACCTGGGCAAGGCTGATGAAGGAAAGCCCTGAGAATAATAAGAAAGTTGAATAAAAATGAATGAGTCAAGAAAATTCCACGGAGTGATCAGAAGTTAGAAAGGGCTTATGATTCCAGAACCCATTCCCCTGAAGGGAAAGAGAAAGCATGAAAAGAATGAGTGGCATCTCTACTTGCCCCAGGAGTCTAAGTCAAAGATCAGAAGATTAAAAAAAATACACTTGCCTGATGGGCAAACACTAGCCAGAACGACAATGAGCTAGGATGGAGGGGAACCCAAATCAAAGAGCATGCAACATTAAACACGCAGCTTCAAAGCTAGTGCTGTCCTGGGGCTTAAGCAGAGCTCGAAATCACAGCATTGACAGTTCCCTACATGTGGGCACCGTCATTTCTGCCTGCCTGCCAGAACATCTGTGGGGAATCCACTGATGAATGAGTCTTGGCAGGACCAGAGAGCCTAGGATACTTAGGTTGGAGCGAATAAAACAAAGCCACAGGAATTTGCTTCCTGCCCCAGTGTTGGGGCATCCAGTGACCAGTGGCAATAATGGCATATCTTAACCAGTCTATTTCTATAGTTTGGCTTATGGCTACAGCTGTCCTCTTATCTGACCTGGGGATCTAGCCTGTGTAGAGACATATAGAGTCTGAGAGTTGCCTGCTTCCTTCTTATAAACTTTTTACCTCTCAACCCCCCCACTGTGTCTCTATGGGGCCTTTTCAGACTTGTGTTTCCTGACCATCTCCCTGCCCCAACCCCCATTCCCACCCCTTGGGCCATAAAGTTTTACTATGGTAGACAGTATTCACTATATCT
The DNA here is from genome assembly GCF_000754665.1 of Bison bison bison. NCBI lineage: Eukaryota > Metazoa > Chordata > Mammalia > Artiodactyla > Bovidae > Bison > Bison bison. The sequence goes on along the minus strand of NW_011494677.1, from coordinate 9,749,335 downwards.
GTTTAAATACAATGGCCCTTTGGAGAGCTATAGACCATTGTATTATCTAAGTTCTTATTAGGTCTGCCCAAAACAATATTCACCTATTTTCTGGGTGAGATCACTCCCACATGAATGAATGCATATAATCAGGTCCCCTTCTGCTTCTGTGGACCAGAGTTGGTATCTCTGCTTTACAACTATGAACCTAGAGAAGTAAACCCATTCCGTGTCTTGGCACATTAAGGCAGAAGAATGGGGAAGTTTTGTAAAGGAAAAAGGAAAGGCAATTGGAGGCTGCTGACATGAGGAAGCTATAAGGCAGACTGACTAGTAGGGCATCCCGGATGATTGACTAACCATGGATGTTTGTCTTTCTCTGGTTGGTCCCAGGTTAGAAGACAGATGGGGAAGCTGTCAGTTGTCACTCAAGTTCTGGCCATTTGGGGTTGATTATTATAGAAGTTACTGTTTGGTTTCCTGGATTGTTGTTCGAGATAGCAGTCTGACCTTCTGTGCCTCCCACTTCCTGGGCCTGTTATGGTAGATAAGGAGGCAGTTTCCTGGCGTTTGCTGCAGGTGATGGGTAGGAGCCTAGTTTAACATACATCCTAGTCTCTGTCCCTTTGTTCAGTCTCTCAATCTCAACCCAGTCGGTCACACAGGACCAGAAATACTCAGTGGCCGTGAGTTTGGATGAGGGACCAGTCTCGCCTCCCCGCATCAGAGATCAGTGAGGGTGCAGTGGACCTGCATGGACCTGAGAACATGCCTCCTCAGCCGATACGCTGACCATACCTGGAAAGATGACCTTTCAGCAAGCGAAGCGCGAGAGGTTGGCAAAGTCATTACAAAGACACTGCAGTCTTTCTTTCCTTGTCCTCCTTTTAGGCACCTGGAGTCTGCTGCTCAGTGGCCTCTTTAGCTCAGACTCTGATGTGGCTCATTTGTGCTTTATTTCAGATTAGGATATGCCTTCTTCTCATTTATCTATACACTGTTTACTGTTTGTTATTTTATAATTATTAAGTTATTTACTCATGGAACAGGAAGTTTTATCTAATTTTAAGATTATAGGTCCTTTGTACAAGTCTTGAAATCACAGCACACAAGCAGTCACCAGGCTTTTAACTGACTTGTTAGGTTGACACTTATGAAATTGTCAATATTCAGTAGTTTTTGCTCCACAAATTGGTGATTTCATAGAGTCCAACCAAAAAACAACCTAGCCTCATGAGTTTTAGTCTAGGAACCAGTTGGACAACCGAAAAGCACTTGTAAAAAATTGTAAGGCCAATTTTAAATTCTTGTTTTTATTTAAGAATCCACCCCCCCATCAACAAACACACATACATACATAACTAAATCCCACTATTAATTTTTTTAGAGTATATTGGAAGAAATTTTAAAAGCATGTGCGTGCCTGCTTAGTTGCTTCAGTCACGTCTGACTCTGTGACCCTTTGGACTATAGCCAGCCAAGCTCCTCTGTCCATGGGATTCTCCAGGCAAGGATACTGGAGTGGGTTGCTGTGCTCTCCTCTTTAAAAGCACATTCCTCTCTAATTAGCAGAGGGACTTAACTATAACTGGGGAGCAAATTTGTGAACCATACTTTATATCTTCTTTCATTTATCTACTCTTGAGTTGAGACTTTTTTTTAGACCTCAAAGTGATGCATTTTGAATTCCCCATCAAGATAGAGTGATAATTAAGAAAATTAAATTTAATCTTCTCTGCAGAGACTTGGCCTAGGAAAGGCAGAGGGAGATTGGAAACGATGTTGTTAGATTCTGTAAAGGGATATAGAAGCCAATATTAGGTAAACCACAAGTAGTTACATGTTTCTCCCTGGCTGTCAAATTTAGGGGCAGCCCTCACAACTGCCTGATGTTGAAGAGTGTTTGCCATTGATTTTCTAATGTGCGAGTGGAAATCCTGTCAGCCACTGTCAGTTTAAAGCCCCCTGTAATTACACTTTTAACAAGAGAGATTCTAATCGTATTTTCTATGCCAAAGCCTTGTCCCCAAATACTATTCCCTGGTAAATCAGAAAGGAGGCTGCAGCAATTGCTCTCACAAGGAGTGTGTAAGGCTCCCTGAAGAATTCTCCTTTAATTAATGAATTACATGCTACATCCCTCTGATGGAGGTCATCTCCATCATTTTCCTTTCCTACTGGAGTGAAAACCTTTCAAGTGCAAGACAAGTTCAAGGTCTGAGAATGTTATCAGGGGAGTTACTAAATTCCAAACTCTGTGCTGTCTACCAGATGACATCACGTTTTTGAGGTTATAGAGGTAAGGATACTCACAGATATAACCATCAAAGATTTTGTGGTTTTTTTTTAATATTTACTTATTTACTTGACTGTGCTGAGTCTTAGATGTGGCACATGGCATCTAGTTCCCTGACCAGGGATGGAGCCCGGGCCCCTTGCATTGGGAGCCCAAAGCCTTAGCCACTGGATCACCAGGGAAGTCCCAACCATGAAGTTCTGATTCCCCTTGATTCAGATTTTCTTAGACATCTCACTTAGCATCTATCACTACTTCTTCCACTCTCTTGGCACTTAGTCAGAAGCAGCCTCGTGATACCTGTTATATCTGTGATATCTGTTAATGTTTCTTATTTCTTTCACATTGTTCATCCAGTGAGAGGAAAAAAGCAGCTGTTTCAGTGCTGGCTGTAGGGCAGTAAGTGAACCTTCATCTACACACCTAGGACTACATACGTCAACTGGAAAAAACAAGAACGACCTAAAAGTTGAGAATTATGGGGTTCTTTGGAGGACAAAACTGAGGACTTAAGCCTCTGACACAGCATCTCAGATAGCTCTGAGGGACTGTTCTAAAGAGGTAGGGAGGAACAGGATATAGCGTGGGTTTTGTGACAAAGACCAGGTAGTTGGAACATCAAAAGATTACTATTCATTAAAGAAAACCAGACATCTCAAGTTAAAGAATTTAGCCAGTTTCTATGTATGGGAAGATGCAAGAGTCTGGGCTCACTGAAATCATCTCTTTCCTAGGCAGCTCAGCCATCTGAGGCCAGGTTCCTGTGTTTTCTCATCCTGAGTCTCCTCAAGGTGCACCTTTGGGGGGTTGGTTGATGGCGTGATGGTGGGCATCCTGTTTCCATCCTGAGTTTCCTCAGGGTTCTCCATTAGGGTGGTTGTATTGTGATGGCTGCAGCATCCTTTGTTTACTGATATGGCAGGCAATATTTTTCATTCACAATATGATGCCAAGAACACAGCATTGATCTCAAGTTGACATTATTGCTAAAAGGTATTGACTTGAATCCTGGATTCAAAATCCAGGTGTTAAGTTTGATATTTTTCTCAAAATAATGAGGGATTTTTGAGAAGCAAGTGGAAAGAAAGCTGTTTTATGCACAAACATTTAGAAAAGCACATGGGCCCTTAACCAAGGTTAGATGATTGTCAGATGCAAGAGTGAAGGGAAAGCAGAGGGCGAACACAGGCAGGGTCCTGTGTCCTCCCTTGGAAGGAAGCCCTGGGGTCCTAGCCTTTTGACATCCCTCCTGCTCACAATGCCTGCTGTGTGCCACAAAGCAGATTTTGCTCTGGCCCCTTGGCACGATCTCTTCCTGTGAATTCTCTTATAATGTCTCTATAATGTTTCTGTATACCAAAGAAATATAAAACCCGAGATATCCCAGGACAAGTCAGAAAGAAACCTCACCCCGTGCTTCACCCCTGAGGGCCCAACATTCAATTTCAGAGTTTGGCACTGAAAAAAGGAAAAGGTCATGTAAAGAAAAACAAACCAAACAAAACAGCCCACTGGTTCTTTGTCCCTTTTTGTTCCTTCTTTGTTCAAAATGAAAATTTCGCTTCGGAAATCAAAAACAAATAAAATCTCCAGAAAACATATAAAACCCTCCTCAGTTTGCTTCCAGCCCCAAGCCTCCCTCCGCTGCCCATTATAGGAGTAAAAACCTCCAAACCCTGACAAATAAATCATTCTGAAAGCTGGGGCTTCCCAAGGGTAACATCAGAGATTATCAGTCAGGCAGAAATGTTAACATCCATTTTCCCAACATTGTGAGGCCTTTTGTTAGTGCCTTTTTTTCTTTCTTTCTTTGCAGAAAAGGCACAGTGCCCTGCATTATTGGGACATTTTATGCAAATAGCAGTTAACCGTGTGAAACTGCTCCATCGGTCTCTGTAACCCAGGCAAAGGCCCCTTGGAAGGATTTCCAGCCCACTGCTGAGCCAGAAGCATGGATGTATGATGTGTCCACTCCCAGGTGAAAATGAGCAGGCTTTGAACAGGCTGAGCTCTCAGTGGTGGCCCAGGTAAGGGAAGGGCTCTACCAAGAGCAGAAGAGGGACTCTTCCCTCCCTTCTCCATTCCCCAGGCTGAAAATCATGTCAGATCCCAGGTCACCCTACCTCTGGGATCCTGGGATTTCAGAGCTCGAAGCACCTCTCCTTTTAGCTACTTATATCAGTAGGGAAACTGAAGCCTGGAAAGGGATGGGACTTGCCCAAAGTCAGAGGGTCCATTCATAGTGAATCAGGACCAGAATCTATGTTTGCTGGGCCATATGTGGCCTGTATTCATTCATTTCTTTAATAAGTAAACATGTCAAGGTTGGAGCACTGTGCAGGGTTCTGGAGAGAGAGCCATGAATGAGATGCAGTCTACACCCCTGGAAGGTGCTTGCAGTTCACAAGGGGAAGCCAGAGTGAAAAGTAGATGTGATGACAACACACTGAACCACTGCCTATCACTGGTGGCCTGGTTAAATAATTTGTGGTTCATCTAAATTGCAGAATAGCGAGTAGTGATTCAAACATCCCTGGGCAGACCTATAGGACTGATGTGTAAAGATTTTCAAGTTATATCCATGGGTTAAAAAAAGCAAAGAATTTCTCAAATGTAAAATGAGGGATTACATTTGATCAGTGGCTTTCCAACCTTTTTAACACAAAGTACTGTTGTTGTTCAGTCGCTGAGCCGTGTCTGACTTTTTGTGACCCCATCAACTGTAGCCCACCAAGCCCCTCTGTCCATGGGATTTCCCAGCTAAAGTGGGTTGCCATTTCCTTCTCCAGGGGATCTTCCTGACCCAGGAATTGAACCTGCGACTCCTGCATCTCTTGCATTGGCAAGTGGATTCTTTACCACTGAGCGACCAGGCGAGTGTAAAACAAATTGTAGTATAATATATATAACATAAAATTTACCATTTTAACCATTTCAAGTGTATAGCTCAATGGTACCAAGTATATTCACATTGTTGAGCGACCATCACCACTATCTGTCTTCAGAATTTTTTCATCTCTCCAAACTGAAGCTCTGTATCCATTAAAAATTAATCTTCCATTCTTCCTTCACCCCTTGCAGCCCCTGGCAACCACTATTCTACTTTCCATCTCTATGAATTCAACTACTCTAGGTACTTCATGTAAGTAGGATCATGCAGTATTTGTCCATTTGTGATTGGCTTATTTCACTCAGCATAATGTCTTCAGGTTTATCCATATTGTAGCATTTGCAGAATTTCGTTCCTTTTTTAGGCTGCCTAATATTCTCTTGTATAACTAGACCATATTTTGTTTCTCTAGTCATCTTTCAACAGACAATTTGGGTTGCTTCCAACTTTTGGCTGTTGTGAATGATGCTGTTATAAGCCTGGGTATGCAAATATTCCTTCTTCCTTTCAATTGTTTTGGTTATATTCCAGAAGTGGAATTGCTGGATCATATAGTAGTAATTCTATTTTTAACTTTTTAAGAATCCTCCATACTGTTTTTCATAGTGGCCATATCATTTTACATTCTCACCAACTATCCACAAGAGTTCTAATCTCTGTCTTTCCTTGTCAATACTTATTATTTTCTGCTTTTCGTTTTTAAACAGCCATCCTAATGGCTGTGAAATGATATCTCGTTGTGGTTTTGATCTGCATTTCCCTAATGATTAGTGATGTTGATCATCTTTTCATGTGCATATTGGCCATTTGTATATCTTCTTTGGAGAAATGTGTACTCAAATTCTTTGCCCATATTTTAATTAGGTTATCAGGTTTTTTGTTGTTGAAAAAGCTTTGGAAACTGCTACCTTTAATGAAATTGTATGTCACAGCCCAATATACAAAATAAGAAGATTCATGTGGAGGGCCTAGGGCTCTGACCCAGACGCATTCAAGGGCTTCACAACTCTGCCCCCTCTGTTTGTCCTGTGAATTCCCCCCATAGGAGGGCACCTATGGAACACCTCCATGAAAACCTCAGGGCCCACGGAACTAAGCAGGTTTGAAAACCATTAGACAAGATAACCTCTAGACTACTTCCCTGGTAATACGCTGCACTGATGTGAAAAACCACAGAAGTTTAATCTGCAAAAAGGAGAATCTACTTAGGAAAAAGGAACTTTCATCAATACTTATTTTCAGAAGACTCATTGTGATCTTCACTTCCTTCCAAAAAGACTCTTTGGTTTAACGTGTGAGTCAGATTCATACAATATTCTGAAACACTGTGAAGATTTTGTCTTGACCATGTTACCAGATTCTTGTAGTTACCACATTCTTTCTTTATCTCAGCATATTCTTTGATACAGGTGCTTGGTTAAGTCTGTTTGCAAAGTTTTTAAAAATAATAATCTATAAGAAATATCCCTGTAATACATGTGCTACACACTTTTTCTTAACTCTCCTTCCTTCCATGCATGTACCTTAGCTCCTTTGACACTGCGACTTAGTGGCTCCCCCCATCAAGAAGTGGAGGCTCTTGTTCCATCCATAGGTCTGGCCTTTGATCATTGGCTTTGATCAATAGGATGAGGTAAAGATGGTGTTGGGCCAGTTCTGAGTCTTCTTTCTGCTCTCATTCTTGAAATCCTATCCAGCCACAGTGAAAACAAGCCTGACCTAGCTTGCTGATCATGAGAATCAAGTGGTTCCATCACCTTGTTGCCCTGGCTCAAAGGCAACCAACAGCTAAATGGGTCACTGGAGCCATCCTAGCTCATCCAGCCCCTGCCTCCCTATCCACAGATTATGGAGGAGCCCAGCGAAGATCCACAGAACTGCCCAACTGGCCTATAAATTCAGGAGCAAGGATGACTACTTCTTGTCAATGAGATTTTGTGTGGTTTGTTCTAGTGATAAATAACTGGTGTCAGAAACCATGGAAGGGCTTCGAAAGAATGTCTCGTTTAAGAATACTGAGAAATGGATAGAAACAAGGATTGGGAGTCCACCATGGAAACATATCTTAGTGGAGTTTGGTCCCCTAACCCCATGTGCGTGCATTTGATAACCCACATTTCTATATGGCATCTTCAAGTTTCACCAGCATTATTTCACAGAAAATATCATCTGAAGTCATTTCAGAGAGCTTATGCCTTTTTTCTATATTACTATAAACTGTAGTTAGAGAAAACAAAAGCAATCAGAAGCAACATTATATATGATGCCCTTTCCAAATCAGAGAGCAGAGGTCTGCAGTTGATTAAGCTTTCAGCATCCCCAAATATGTGCTGTTCCTGTAAAAATATCAGTATGTGTTCTTTCTGTGGAACAAGCAAGGGTCTGGCCTTCTCGGTGTCAATAGTTCAGTTCATCACCCCCCACACCCCCGCAGTCATTACCATGGTTAATTATAGGCCAGCACTCCCCAGTGTCAGATGGTCACTGCGGCTCAGCCTTCTGGCTCCCGTCTTCCCAAAGGTCTTCCTTTAGAGAGAGTTAAGCAGGGAGAAGAAAAGAAGACTAATTTATGCAAATGTGTGCAACATCAATCAGATTGTGTCTGCCAGATAGCGCAAGTAGCTGGGCTGATTTAGTGCTTTCCCACTCCTCAGAAAGAGTAACAGACACCAGCTCTTTTAGTTTGGTGGCCGTGTACCTGAGTCATCAAGTAGATTTCATCACAGTAATTTGTTTCTTCACCTTTAAAAATGAGCATGCACGATTAAGTCTAATAAATTGAATAAGTAAACCCACAATGGGAGCTTCAGTGCTTGGAATAAATTAAGCAACCATGCAGAAAGTCAGAATCAGGAAAATTTCAACTTAAGACAAAGTAGAATTAAAAAGAATTTTACAATGAAAAAAAGAAAGTAAGAGCTTGGTTAACATTGATACATATCACAGAAAGACGGGAGAATGGGGTGGGCAGGGGTTTACCTGAAAGGAAGTGATCAATTTTTGTGAACTTTATAAGCTCAATGGCAGTAGAATAATGGTGATCGAAACCAAATAAGAGCGGCTTTAAGAAATGAACAGGAGTTGATTAAAGACAGTAAAAATGTTTATAGGACACTTAGGTAGGAAAGATAAGAAATACAGATGCAGCTGAAAGGGCATGACAGGTCAAGAAAAGGATTTTTTAGTTCTTGAGCAGAGTAATGAATCACAGAAGCATGACTAACTCAGAGCAGTGTGTAGAGACTGAAGATTTCAGAGAGAAAGGGAGCAAAGGATAGTTCTAAAACAGGCAGTGGGGAAAGGGGATTCAGAACATGTATATACAACAGGTTAAAACTTATGCCCCAGGTGTTTAAATATGTAACTGTAACTCCTTTTCTGTAATAGAACCTAAATTAGCTCCTAAGCCCCATTTCAACTCAGAACCTGTGTCACTTTTGGGTTAGAGTCAACTCAAGATTTAAACTCAAGCAGGTGAATATTAAAGACTGTCTTCTTCACTCTTCTCCCCTCTTCCCCTGGAGGGACCAGAGTTTCCCACAGGTCTGTCTGCTGTCCAGGCACCTGGTCTCCGCTGCAGGGCAGGTGGATGCACCTGACCAAGGGCATCATCCTGCCACACCAGATGCTACTGACGTCTGTGGTCCCACCACAGTTTCTGGTCTCATGTTCCATCTGCTCTGCATTCTCCCCAACTAGACCTTCCTGCTCAACCACATTCTGGAAATCAGAGGACCCTCACTTGCCCTACATCGTACCCTCAGGCCACTCATCTACTCACCACAACACTGGCATTGCCTATCCATTGTATACAAGTGGATGCGTAACTTCTCTATGAGGCTTCTAGAGTCCCCAGCTAAATCCTGTAAACCAAGCAATAGTCCCCTTTGTCTTTAATCCCTTGAACTTTTCTGGGGGTTTATGATGCTTCCCCATGAGCCAGCTGGGAGACCCTCCTCTCAGGGAGCTTCTAGCTATTAAGCTCCAGCTGCTTGCCTCCATCCTTCCCATTGGACCAGCTGCAGGAATATCCATAGTCATGCCCAGTGGGCAGATACTGCTCATTGCATTTGGAGGAAGAAGTACTCTAGTCTTAATTCTTTATTCAAAAATTACTGAAAGTGACTAAGTCTGAAATCCACTCAAGAATCTAGAATAGAACCATCTAAATAGGCTAAAAGTTGGAAATAGGCATAGGTTTGTTTGTTGTTTTTTTTTTTTAGGCAGTCAATATGATCACTACAAATCCCATGGACTTTCCTCAAATTCCATTCATTAGCCCAGGAGGCCCTCCTCCTTCTTCTTATAGAAAGCCGTGTCTCAGTTGGCATCCTACCCATGTCAACAAAACTGTCAAGAATCAAGAGAGGTCTGAGATTTTACTCTACCCGCAAACTAAAAAATTTACCTATGATCATGGATGTTGACATAAGACACGAGACCCCTGGGCCAGAGACAAAGAACTTTTTAACAGCAACAGCAGTAGCTAGAGCATTAGCATTGTCTTGCACTGATTAAGTCTCAAATCCCGCTGAGTGGCATGAGGAGGGTCGGCTGTCTCCTTCAGATGCAGTGGATTGGGTTACAGGAGAGGAACAAGTGTTTATTACTATAGATGTAGGGAGGGGTTGAAAGAGGCTGCTCTTGAACAGAAATGTGGCGTGAATGAGTTTGAGTAAACTCCGGGAGTTGGTGATGGACAGGGAGGCCTGGCGTGCTGCAGTCCCTGGGATCACAAAGAGTCAGACATGACTGAGCAACTGAACTGAACTGTTTCAATCATGCTATGGCATTAATGCATTACGTGTCCATATCTGAACCCAAGTCCTATCGGAAGAGAAAAGTCTCCCTAAGGCAGTAGACAAAGCACTTGTTTCCAGAGACAGAGACCAGGGAAAGTTGAATCTCTGAACTGGCTAAACTAGTTCTTAGAAGCTTCACCGTCTATTTCTAAGATGGCAAATCTTGGTTTGATTTTTTTTTTAATTTAAATTTATTTATTTTAATTAGAGGCTAATTACTTTACAATATTGTATTGGGTTTGATTTAAAGAGAAAAAGTGGTCCCTCTTTCATCGTCATTCTAAATTGCCTTTAATGGTTTTTCCTCCAAAGTCCCTGGAATATTAGTTTCTGTACATTCCCATACCCAGCCCTCTTTCCTTTTCACTTTGTCTGATTTTAGTTGGCCTTGTCTATTCTGAGGAAGTCAGTTTTACCTTGTATAGATTGCTACTATATCAATGCAGTTGCTCCCCATTTGTTGACATAACCAAGTCACAGTCACTCCTAGTTCAGGTTGGTTTTATGATTTGCTAAAGGCTGTGCCATATGACATATCCTGTCTAGATAAGGAGAATTAACCTTCCAACTATGAACTTTGGCACATGATGAGCCCTTCATAAATATTTATTGAATGAAGGAGTGAATAAGCTAGATAGGAAACTAAGGAACCTATGCTGATAGTGGTTAATGATAATATGTCTTTATTTGTAAATAGGGCTTTTATATACTAGAGTTTGAGATGAACTATCTTTCATACCATAAATGTGCTAATACTCCACTGTGAATGCTGTTTCCTCCCATGCTGGTGATGAATTTGTAGTGAGTGATCTACCGTTACTCTTTTGGCTGGGCTTCCATGTGAAATGAATGGCCTACGTTAGTGGGTAAACAGATGCTTCTGCCTCCAGGCTTCTTCCTTCCCAGAGTCTACCTACTCCTGCTCTCCCTAAACACCACACAATCAATCCAGTGGAATTCAGGGTAGTCTGACTATGAAACAGTATACAATTAACAGTGTAATGGGGACTGAAATTGTGACCTCATTTGTAACCAGTGAAGTGACGACAAATTTTTGCATTGATAGGAGCTGAAAAAACATTCAGCCTTTACATGAATACCTCAGGAAAGGGCTTCAAGAGTAAAAGTAAATACTCTACCTTCTTACTCACAACTAAATTTCTGAGCTTTATACTCACTAGTAGTAAGGGAAATCTTGAAATATCATTGAAGTCACCTACATTTCCTACTTGTATGTATATCATACATCAGACAGAAGAGACAGGGTGGGAGAAAGAAAGGAAACAAAATATAACTGAATTGAAAATGCCTGCAATGTCTACATCTTCTGCCTCAAAAGTCTGTATCTTTTTTGGCTAAAATTGCTTTCAGAAAGTATTAGTTTCCTATACTTAAAGCCTTCTTGGAATGTCATGGCTAAAAATGAATCAAACTCCTGGCTAAAATCCTTCAAGACAAGACAAGACAAGACAAGATGATATTACACTCCTTGCTTAGGCCCAGAGCTTCCCCCATCTAAAAATGAAGCAGTATATTTAACATAAAAGAAATGCTAAGCCTTTAAAGAAATCTTGGTTTTACTCGTTACATGAAACTCTTGGGTGCATAGAGTCAGCTATATTTGTCCCAGATTTGTCATGGTTTTAGGCACTTGTAGACATACCAACGAGACATCTTGTTTAAATTACCAAGGCTCTGCACTTTTTGGAGACATTGGACTAGGAACAAGGCACCTCAACCTGGCACAACCTCCCGACAAGCTGGCAACTCCAAATGAATGCCTAGTATTTGCAAAGCAAGGTTGGTTGAATGCCACTGCCTCACTGTTTCATCACTTAAACTTTAAAATTGAGGTATACTTCTGAAACTATATTTTTATACTCTATGTGAAGAAAATGTGTTTTCTATATGTTTTTATTTATTTTTTTCTATATTTCTATGTATCAGTGGACCTCCATTCAGTTCATTTTTACATCATTTTGGAAAGCAAGTTGGTAAATGTATCAAAAGTCTCAAAATGTTCACAGCTTTCCTCTGAGTAAATCCAGACCTTGGATTCTTTCCTAAATAAAGCATCCTAAACACCCAAAATGTTATTGCAGCATTATAATTCTAAAAAGACCTAAGTGTCCGACAAGAAGGTGTAGTTAAACACAGCATAATTGTATTTACAAAGGGATTTTAGTAATATAGGCAAATGTTTGTTTTCTCTATTAAATGAAAAATTGGATGCAAAATTATTTATATGATCACAGTATACATAGTGTAAGCACAATTCTGGCAGATAGTAAGCGTTTTATAAATATTTGTTAAATGAATCAAGGAATGAATTACAACTACGCTAAAAAGAAGACTCTTGCATAGAAAAAAAGATGCTGAAAGTTTCTTATATATGGATATGGTTGTCTCTGGATAATAAAACTAGGCATAATTTTTTTCTATATTTTATGAATTATAGTTAACACCTAACATTTTCATAACAAGAAAAATAAAATTTATTTTGTAAAAGAATTATGTTCAGGAGCATATTCTAGAGATTAACATATAAGAGAAATTCAACTGAATATTTAAGCCTTCATTGTTTGATAACTTTTAAAAAATATGGCCTATAAGACTAAACTACATTTTTTGAGACATGTCATGCATGGCAATAAAATATTATTTATCATCATAATCACACCTACTCTTTATTGAATAGCTAATTTATGTTGGGTTGCTGCTGCTGCTAAGTCACTTCAGTCGTGTCTGACTCTGGGTGACCCCATAGACGGCAGCCAACCAGGCTCCCCCGTCCCTGGGATTCTCCAGGCAAGAACACTGGAGTGGGTTGCCATTTCCTTCTCCAATGCAGGAAAGTGAAAAGTGAAAGTGAAGTCGCTCAGTCATGTCCAACTCTTAGCGACCCCATGGACTGCAGCCCACCAGGCTCCTCCATCCATGGGATTTTCCAGGCAAGAGTACTGGAGTGGGGTGCCATTGCCTTCTCTGTATGTTGGATTACAAAATAACATTTTATTTTATTGCTGTGTGAATCTCAGCCTGTTCATAGTGAGGTTATTGGTTAGGAACGCCTAAGACACTTGCCTGGACCTTACAACTTATGGTAGTCCCCACAGATGTTTCCCCAACCCGTACCAACGTTGTGGTTTTTGTCTTGGTTTGTGGATTTAATCGTGATTGCAGCACACATCTCAGCAATAAACATCAGGGAACTTTAAAGAACAAGACTTATTATTCACAGATCCTACAGGGTACACGGCATGCCCAAGGGCCATGTACCCATGTGGCAGTGAGGTCACAGTGGAAGGGAACGCAGACCAGGAGCTCTGTCTTTATTAGGGTCCAAGGGTTGGGTATCTAGCATTTTGAGAGTTCACTCTTTATTGGTGAATTTAAAGTTCAGAGCCGGAATGAGGGTGTGTGTAGGGAGAAGTGGAGTCACTTAAGTGATGCATTTTCTAGGTTACTCAGGACTTTCTGAAAGGAGACTTTCATGACTGGGGGCAGCCTAGTTTCTTACATAGATGTTTTGATGGTTTCTGTGTCATGCATCTGGCAATCTGTTTATTCGAGATGAATGTCTTCAAAATGATTGCCCTGGCAACCAAAAGTGTAAGGTCAGGCACTTATACTACAGTCACTTCATTTAAATTTTATTTTATTCATTCATTTAATATATTTTGAGCACTAAAAAAATGCAAGGCAATGTTTTAAACATAGAAGTATAAAGATAGATAACAAAGAGTCTTTACCATGAAGGAAATTGTAAGGAGATTGGACATTGTAAAAATTAATCAACAGAAATCTCAATTCAAATAGAATGAGGAAACCAGAAGGGGGAGCACTCCTGAGCTCACAAAAGGAAAAAAAAGACTGTCTGCCTGGCAAGAGCTCAGCCACTGAGAGACTGCAGATCTCAGCCAATGAGAAACCACCATACTTAGAACTTTGAATTCCTCCAGTGTTTACTGTGGCCCTCCCAACTGCCCCCCCCCT
>NW_011494677.1:9713571-9735272 GCF_000754665.1 Bison bison bison | reverse complement strand
ACTGCCCCCCCCCACTTTTTTTTGATGTTTAGCTGCTAAGTCATGTCCAACTCTTTTCCACCCCATGGACTGCAGCACACCAGGCTTCCCTGTCCTTCACTACCTCCCAGAGTTTGCTCAAACTCATGTCCATTGAATCAGTGATGCTATCTAACCATCTCATCCTCTGTCGTCCTCTTCTCCTTTTGCCTTCAATCTTTCCCAGCATCAGGGTCTTTTCCAATGAGCCGACTCTTCACATCAGGTGGCCAAAGTATTGGAGCTTCAGTTTCAGCATCAGTCCTTCCAATGAATATTAAGGATTGACTTCCTTTAGGATTGACTGGTTTGATTTCCTTGCTATCCAAGGGACTCTCAAGAGTCTTTTCCAGGTTCTTTCCTTATATGGGGTCTTGCACATGGCTTGCCATGGTTACAAACCCTGAATTGCATTTGTTTGTTGATACCGAGTAAACCCATTTTTGCTGGAGAAATAGCTGGCAGTCTCTTTGTTTTAGGTCAACAGCCTTAATTGAGCTTCCCTGATAGCAGAGCTGGTAAAGAATCTGTCTGCAATGAGGGAGACCTGGGTTCAATCCCTGGGTTGGGAAGATACCCTAGAGAAAAGGCACGCCTACCCACTCCAATATTCTGGCCTGGAGAATTCCACGGACTGTATAGTTAGTGGGGTCCCAAAGAGTTGGACGTGACTGAGTGACTTTCACTTTCAATAGTGTTATGGGTGCTGACAGACATTTGTGGGTGCATGAAAGAGGGATGAGAAATGTGTAGTCATAGGAAGGGCTAAATATTGAGCTAAAACTATAGAATTCAAGTCCCCTGTTGCCTGGTCCACTGGGTTGGAGTGAGGGAGGGAAGGCCAGCCAGAGACTCAGGTCAAGGTTACAAGACAAATGGCCTGGCTCCTTCTTCAGAAACCTCAGGTCAGGAAATGGGCTTCCTCCAGCTTCCTCCAGCTTCCTGAGGCCTCCCAAGGCAGACATTTAAGACGTTTCTCATTTATATATATTTTTTATATCCACATACCATTTTACCAACAGCATGCTTTTTTACAATCCTTTCTCTTCTATCAATTCTCTAAGTTTCAATGCATATTTTTAAATGCTTATAAAGCACGTGGCTTTTTTGTTTGTTTAGGTTTGGTTTTTTGTTTTGTTTTTTTGAGGAAAATGGCCAGAGAAACCTGTTTCCATAATGATAGAAAACCTTGACTTTAGATCTTGCTGCCAGACTCCTGTCAGATATTTAAACCAAATGGTTTCCTTAAATTAAGGGGGAAAAAAAAGAGAAAAAAATAGAAGGTACTATTTCTTCAGATTTAAGACATTAGAGTATAGCGGACAGTGGTAATTTTTTGAGATCTAAGTTTGTATTGACTGCTAAATATATCTAGACTGATCATAGATTCAAAACAAAAATGAAAGGGAATGTCAGTCAGTTGTGTCCTACTCTTTGCAACCCCATGGACTGTAGTCTGCTGAGCTCCTCTGACCACGGAATTCTCCAGGCAAAAATGCTGAAGTGAGTCACCATTCCCTTCTCCAGGGGATCTTCATGACTCAGGGATCAGACCCAGGTCTCCTGTATTGCAGACAGATTCTTTACCTTCTGAGCCACCAGAGAAGCTCATTTATTGATGATGACAATAATGCTACCTAAGATTTTTTGAGAAACAGCTATACACCAGGCACTCTTGAAAATTCTTTACACAGATTTATCTCTATTAACCATTATGCCAATGCTGTGAGGCAGAAAAATCTAATCTTCATTTTACCAATGGCTAATTGTGAAAGCTTTGTGTTAACTATTTTCAGAGGCCATTTGATATCTCCAGAAAACAAAATCAGACATACTCTTAAGGGTGAAGCAGTTTCTAAAGAAGTTATTTAGTTGCAAGTTGGCCCAAATATTCTGTTTAAACATTATGGATTTTTCTCAAATTATCAGAATCCAGTAACTTTTAGTTAAGCACTTATACACCATGCCCTGGGCTAGGGGCAAGTTAATTGTACCTTTATATATCTGTAAAACAATCTGCCCTCAAATGTGCTGTAATAAAAATATCCTTACAGTGATCCATCTTAAATGGACATGGCCCTAAGGAAGTGACTTGAATGTAGATAATTAAGTGAAGGAGGGGTAAGCATTCCAGAGGCTTCCTTACCTCCTGTTTGCACGGATTTTACCAGGGGCCATCCACTTACTAACCCTGGGCTATTTTCAGGAACTGCCAAGTACACTAAGTTCAGGGACCTCCTTCTTCCTATTAACTTTATTATAATGGTTTCCAGGGTTTAATAAACAAACACAGAGCTTAGCAAAGGAATCAGCTATCATATTATAATAGCCACAAAACTTTACCATCTAAATTAATGGTATTCAAGTCACGTATTTCAATGAGATGGATTTTAATAGTCTTCGCAGAATTTTTAAAAAATAGAATCCTTTTGCCCAATTCCTGAATACCTCCTCCAGTTTTTTTCTGCTGGTAAATAAAAAAATAGTACAACTCTTTAGGGTGCTTAAGCCTCCTCCACTGAAGTGCAAGGTCTTCAATAGACAGATGGGAAATTGAGACCAAGGATTGTAAGGGTCAGGCTGCTATGGAATGAATAGCTGACCAGCTTTGCTTCCTCCTTGATTCTCTTCACAAAATAATAAATGACAGAGGGAGAATTAGAACGCATTCCTTCCACAGCAGTGTCCTTCTGTGATTCAACAGTATCAGTGAGAGACGGATGATGGAAGGAGTGTGAAGGCTTCAGATGTGGGTGTGGGAAGAGCTTGGATACGGTTATCCAAGATACGGTCTGGGCTCGGTAGTTGTGGCACACGGGTTTAGCTGCTCAGCAGCATATGGGATCTTCCTGGACCAGGTATTGAACCTGTGTTTTCTGCATTGGCAGGTATATTCTTAACCACTGGACCACCAGGGAAGTCCCTAACTACTTATTTTAAATAATATTTAATAAAAGTATGTCCTAATATAATTAGAAAAGTCATATACTCATATACTCTTTGGGGCTTCTGAGGTGACACTAGTAAGTAAAGAACCCCCTTGCCAATGCAGGAGACTTAAGAGACATGGGTTCAACCCCTGGGTCAGGAAGATCCCCTGGAGGAGGGCATGGCAACCCAGTCTAGTATACTTGGCAAAGAACCCACTTGCCAATGCAGAAGACTTAAGAGACACGGGTTCAATCCCTGGGTCGGGGAGATCAATACCCACTCCAGTGTTCTTGCCTGGAGAATCCCATGGACAGAGAGGCCCGGCAGGAAACAGCCCACTGGCTTGCACAGAGTCGGACACGACTGGAGTGACTTAGCACACACACATATATATACTCTTTGGATGTTCCTAATAACAGAATTTGAATTATGGTCCAACTACTAATATTGATAGTATGTTAAAGGATTACGTGTGATTCACTTGCTCCCTGCACAACCAAGGTAATTTGACAAAGTAAAATCCTCCAAACTACAAGTCAAGATGTTTGACAGGCTTTTCCTGGTTCCTCTAAAATGCAATTTTGGCAGCAAATTTTGACAGGACCTCATTTCAAATTTGCAAGTAGAAGGACATGGATTATCACAAAAAGGACAATCCTGAGCTCAAGTATTTCCTATGTACTTCTAAAATAACTTCTAAAAAGTTGTTATTACTCTGAAAATGTGTGCACTTTAGGCTCTTAATTTCTTTTTGGAGCTCCCTCCGTAAGATAACAAATAGCAAGGGACCTAACCTAGAGCAGGAATTGGAAAACCCATCTCCAGGAAGCAATATTCAAATTTCTCAACTTGAAGGACTAAAAGGGGGAGAGGAGGGGGAGGGAGGAGTATTTCTAGAAGGAAGAGCAATGGACACAAAGGATTGAGAGCAGAAAATGTCTGTGAGGCTAGAAGTTTAGTGTAACTGGAGGTCAGTGCTTGAGAAAGAATTCAGAGGGTAGAACCAGAGACTGCTGTGGAAGAATTAATCCCTTGAGAGAGAGGAAGCTATTGAGAGATTTTAGAAGATGTTAAGCATATCTACTATTTCCCAGGCTTGGTTTAAGGATTTATGAAATGATGTTTGTTAAGTACACTTGCAGCCTTTAAAAATGAGGATGAAGGAAATACGAAGGTGTTTCTATCTTTTCCCCCTAGATGGAAAATGCAAAACATCATCCATAAAGTCTTCAGGAAAGGAACTCATGGATCTGCTTTTAATTGTGAAGAGGTTCCCAGGCATTTCTTCATGGATCACCTGCGTAGTCCAAGTCATAGATCAAGAATCTACAGGATTTAAATGGCAAATGTCAGCATATTTATAAATGGCTTTGGTAGAATCGTATTTTCAAACATGCTTTTGCTCATAATTCTCTGTTAAGTGACAAGACCATCACCTTCCTGTAAATAGTTCTTCCAGAACATCTCAGTTTAGCCAGGTAACAACCACTGAATGTTCACAAAACATCCTTGGTGACTGACTTCTGAAGTATACACCAAACAAGGAAGAGCATCCATGATCCATGGAGCCCCTGTAACCAGGCAAATCTATGGCAGCTACTAAGCACTTGAGAGAAACGTGGGAAAATGTACCGTTGGGAAAGACAGAAGACGAAAACCCAATTCCAGGATCCACTGGTTCATGCAGCAACATGCCTAGGTAATCACCAGTTCTCCAAAAAGTACAGACAGTGGGCACAAATGAATCTTCATCTCTCTTTATCCTTTTCTAGCCTGAGGACAATGGATGATTATGACCACTTCTGTCTGGAACTTATAATCACTATGACTTTTCATCCATTCAACAAATTTTATTGAGCTTCTGCTCTGTTCTGGGTACTATGTGGGGCACCAGAAAAGAGCATTTAAATAAGACCTAGTCCCTGACTTTGGATTTCTCACAGTGAGATGGAAGAGGTAGGCAGGTTACGTTTAAAGTCAGGGCTAACAGAGCACTGAGCCTTCTTTGAAACTATGGGATATATGTTGTCCCCAGAACCAGGGTCAGAATGAAAAATAAACAGGAATTCCCAGCTGCAAGGTTTTAGCAAACAATCCCCTTTACCCAGGACAACAGTTAATCTTTAATAGGAAAAACAGGAAGCATCCTATTCAAATTCCTGGACGAAGGATGCAGGCTGAATATTCATTAGGGTGGAGGGGGAGGGGAACCCAAGGGAGAAAATAGCAGGAAGCCATGGCATGAGAATTTCTCCAGTGGTTGAGATGCGTTTCCTAGACAGCTTCCATAGAGGAGGCATGTCAGGGTTTTCCTATTGTGAGACTAAATACGACAGTGATAATTAGTTTAGCGAGTAAAATATTCTTTAGTTCCTAATAATTGTCAGCTCACAAATTCTGTATACATTTTAACATTAGGCAAATGAAAGTAAAAGCATCATTTGGTTTAGGACTGTCACCTAAAGTCAGATTAGAGGAATATAGAGACAATATGAAATTATAATTATAATGTAGTGCCGCCATGGGAGCCAGCAAAAAAGAATCCACTTTCTTCTTGCTCTTTTTGTGGCTGTTATTAAGCTACTGCTTTCCCACTCCTGATAAATACCATCCTTGGGCTTGGCTGAGTGGTTGGTGGACAGGTAAGCCCAGAGGCAGACTGCCAGAGATGGGATCATATGTATACAGCAACTCTATAAACACAGCACAATAAAATAGCTCTATAGAATGAATGTCTGCCTTTTTTCTCTCTACTCTTCGAAAAAGGAAGGGACAAGTGCATATTGGCCACATAATCAGCAGTCACATGTCTTGCCTGATTGAGACATCATCACTGA
The DNA here is from genome assembly GCF_000754665.1 of Bison bison bison. Taxonomy (NCBI): domain Eukaryota; kingdom Metazoa; phylum Chordata; class Mammalia; order Artiodactyla; family Bovidae; genus Bison; species Bison bison. The sequence continues at coordinate 9,729,486 of NW_011494677.1, read as the reverse complement.
ATGCAGGTCCTCAAAGGGACAGCTAGGAAATTTTAAAGGTGACCTAAAAACGGAATTTGAATATAAGAGCGGAAACATTCTTGCTAGCAATATTTAAGTAGAAGTTAAATGTACTTGGCTGTGCTGCACAAAGGAAATCGATGTTCTCTATTAGCTAAATTTGAGGTCATTTGCGTTTGCTTTCCCAGCCCCTGAGAAACCACAATTCTTTTGGAGTGAGTCACAGCCCTCTCACCTTCCTTCCCTCCTCCTTCCCCTGCTCACTGCACCTCCAGCCTACATGCTCCTGACCAACACCCAAAGCTTGGCAGGAGCCACTCTTTGCTCTCACATATCTTCCTGGGGGAACGGGACAGGGCAGTGGCAGTCTGACTCCCTCACGGCGCCCTCTGACACCACAGCCTCTTACAGGTATCAGAGGTATACCCGGCTCTAGTATAAGGGCAGAGGGCACATAGACATAGTATAAGGGCATAGTATAAGGACATATACATAGTATAAGGGCAGAGGACAGGTATCAGAGGACACCCGGCTCTAGTATAAGGGCAGGGGGACATAGACACAAATGACACTCCATTAAACCCCTGACACTACTGTCACCTCCCTTTCCTCCCCAAAGACACAGGCCAAGCCTTGAGGGGATGAAAAAGAGTCACAGAAGCATGGCCCGCTGGAGAGAAGGGTAAGTATGGTAGGGTGTTAGCTAAGGTGGAGAAGGCTAGAAGAGGGGTTATTGATCATTTGATTTGATGGATACAGGTCTCCAGACTTGTTTGTGTACTTCTTTCAAGGTGCCCCAGCTCCTTTCCTCCCTACTGTTCTGTCTGAGTGCCCCATCCTACCCTGCACACCCTTTCCAAAGAAACCTTCGGGAGGAAAGATGAAGGTGGTCACAGACTCTTATACCCATGAGTTCTCTCCCCAAAAAGTGAACATGCACACATTTGCAAAAAATTTCAGTTTTTAACTCCCCAAATCCTTTCCATAGTTCTCTTCTCCAAGTCAGAGATCAGTGTGCACGCAGCGGTCAGTGCCAGGACACTCCCAGGTATAGTGCTGCCTTGGAATCCTGAACTGTCCTTCTTGCACTCCTAAGACCCAACTGCTTGTGCTGCTTAGCGACTTTGCCCTTTATAAACCACTTCCACCTACATCACTCCTTTCAGGTCCTCTGGAACTTGGTGGTGTTGGTTGTCCTGTTTATAGACGAGACTCAGAAATGCTAAGGCATCACACCTAATGTCGGTCGGTCCTCTGGAGAGAACGGAGCTCAAACTCCAACCGCATGCCTTGACCCCAGAGCCTGCTTGGTCCTCCTTTCCTTGCAGCTTTCTTTTAGAATCTTTTATGTTTAATCCCTCATGACTGGGCACTTAAAACATGGTTCTGATCCAGATGCTTGCTGAAGAATTTGGGAACCTGGGAAGTTCCACCTTCAGGATGAAAAATACTTTTTTTTTTTAATTCATGGCATTCTTTGGCATTTTATGGCATGAACATATATATTTTACGTGTATACACCCTTCTGTATTGTCAGGTTTTAGTGACCCAAATGGGTCCTTCTATGTTCTAGCAAGACTTGGCTTGGTGTTACTCTTGCACACCCCTGACCTGCTACTCATTTGTGGCCATTCCACCCCTGAGCACAGGGCCTCCCCAAGGCCAGCCTTAAGGTGGGTCAGGAGTCTTGCATGTGAGGGAAGCAGCTGGCAGACAGTTACCACATTGGCAGAGTTAACTTTTCTTGGCTTTGTTCTTTTAAAGATTTTTATAAGAAAGCAATTTCAAATGAATCATTTCATCTCTCTGAAATGCAGTCTCCCTATCTCTACATCAGACCTGACTTTGGTTGGTCTTTCTGTATAAAGCAGAGCTGTGAAGAGGCCGGGAGTCCTTCCAAGGTTAGCAGGCTTCTAGCTCCTGGGGGAAGGTGAGCGCGTTAGCGTCCTGTGTGCTTGCTAAGTCACTTCAGCTGTATCTGACTCTTTGCAACCCCATGGACTGTAGCCCACCAGGCTCCTCAGTCCATGGGATTCTCCATGCAAGAATACTGGAGTGGGTTGCCATGCCCTCCTGCAGGGGATCTTCCCGACCCAGGGATTGGACCTGTGTTGTTTGCGTTTCCTGCATTGGCAGGTGGGTTCTTCACCACTAGCGCAGTCCTGGGGCTGCCCTAACAGAGGATCGCAGACGAAGTGGCTTCAACAGCAGAAGTGTATCCTCTCACAGTTCTGGGGCTAGAAATCCGAGATCGGGGTGTCAGCAGGGCCTGCTCCCTCTCACGGTGCTAGGGAAAGGGCTGTTCCAGGCCCCTCCCCTGGCTTCTGGTAGTTTCGTGGCTTGTGGCAACACAACACCAGTTCATAGGGAGTTCTGTGTGTTTGTGTGTATGTATGTGTGTGTGTTCATCTCTTCACATGGTATTTGTAAACACACCGTCGTATGAATTAGGAGTCCGCCTAAAACAGCGCAGGTGCACCCTCTCCCCTCTTAGAATTCTCACACATGCGTGTGTGCACTCATTAACATGTGCATGTGTGCAAATGCACATTCACACAGACACACACACACACACACACTTGCACTCAAGTGAGCCAGAGAAGACCTCCAGTGTATGAGCTGCCATCTGTTGCAAACCTGAGATGTTGGAGCCCCCTATGTGTAACTGTGAGACTGTTCTTCACAGAATTTCCACAGCTAGGGAATTTAATTTTATGATTCTACTCTCATGAACACACTTCTAGAAAATAATTCTATTTTATTCTATTTGTATGTTCATACATTCTGTAATATTCTACTATATGTGTGTGTGTTTACTGGAGCTTTTCTGTCATAACAGGAAAAATAAAAACCTGAGTGCTAACATTATGAAATGCTTTTTAAAAAACTTATATTTTATCCCTATAAAGAATTATGAATCAACTAAGCTGAAATCAATTTTTGGAGATTTTGTTATGTCTTTGGGAAATGCCCATAAAACGATTTAAAAGAAAACAGTAAGCCATTAAATATTTAATGATTATTAAAAGAAAAAAGTATACTAAAATGATAAATTCTCCAACAGGTTAATGGTGTTTACCCTTGAGTTTTAGTATTGTGAATGTTTTAATTTCCCTTTTTAGACTCCTTTGTGTGTTTTCTAAGCTTTCTATACTGAATGTGTGTTATATTTACAAACAGAAAAAACAGCAATAATGGAAGCTGTTTTTAATGTGCAGAATTCTTTTAATGTGAAGAATTCCTGTCTGTTCTTTCCTGTATACCTTCCCAGCCCGCCCCTGTCCATCCCTGGGGAATTTCAGGCTTCTTTCTTCTGTGTTCATTTAAGAAGTAAACAATGTGGGATCCCAGGTCAGACTTGCTTTGGTACAATGAGAAGACCCTCTGGCTAAATTCCTCTTCTTTTTCCTCCCACCGCCCTTCACCCCTTCACACTCCTAACTGCAAAACAGGGCATCTTGACAAACGCTGCTAACAGCAGCCTGGTCTTTGCACCACGGCCCTAAGGCTCAGATTGCTTAGCCACAGCAAAGCCCCACCAGAGAGAAGGGGAGAAAGGTGGGGCAGAGGGGAGTGGAGGGTAGAGGAATAGGTAGATCTGAGATTGAGGCTGATTCAGACTTCCTGGATAGAATCTGTCAGATTCTGGCAGAGATGAATGAGAAACTCAGGCCCCTTCCCACATGTTTGGAACCCTGGCCCTGAGCCATGAGCTGTGCATTTTTCTTTATCTTCTTTGTGGGCTGAAAAGATGAAATTGCTTTCGCTGAGAGAAGTGGCACGGATTTACTTATGTATTAGATTAACAGGATGTATCCGTCAGACTGACCTCTGGACCACCCGACTCAAGAGACAAGTCCACCCTGGTGCTCACAGTGTCCATCTGTCAGTGTGTCTGGCTGGTGGGCTGGTGGGCTAGGGGCTGAGCTGGCTCCCCTTCCAGAGGGAGGTACAGTTGATTGTTCAGTGATGTGCAGTAGATCACACAACTGAAGAGAGGAAAGGCTGATTATTAGACTCAAATTTCCATCTCCCCACCGCTGTGAGACTGCGATGTGAGGCTCTGCCAAGAGCTTTAGCATCTTCACATCTCCAGCCAAGTGTACCGTGCAAGATTCACTCAAATAAACCTTTCTGATGGCGGTAGTTCATCTTTTTCTTTCCCTTACCTTCCTCCCCAACCCCGCCTCCCTCCCTTCCCTGCCTCCTACATACCATCAACCACGGAACAGAAAACATGCTTTGTTTCATCTCTCACCTGTTCTAATATATCTTAGGCTGAAACTCCACGGGGCCCATCTCTGATGAATATTAAGATTAAACTTCCCTCCCTCCCAGCTTCAGTCTCTCCCCCAGTGCTCAGGAGTCGCCACCCCTCCCCTACCACAAGGCTCTCCCCAGTTCCTCTTTCTCACACCCCCACAGTGGTTTCGTTCCTCTTTGGCCTACATCCTTTCCCAGACAGAGGCAATGTGTTAACGTGTCCCCACCTGAGACAAAGAAAGGGGCCTTTGTTATACCTCCAGGATCCTAAATATTATCATCATTTAATTACTGCCATTCTCCCAGGCTGACTTCTTGGCAGCAGGCTCTCCTTTAGTTAAATAGGCTTTTAAGTTTTCCCAGGGAGGCATCATCAGAGATACTTTGTGAATGGAGACTAATTTGGGGGTGTTACTGCCGGTAAAAAGAGGTGACTCCAAGGTAATTGAGCCCTAAAAGACAAACTGGGAGAAAGGTTATGCATTTCCTCCAGGCACAGATCATCTTTTGGAAATGACTGTAACTCTCAGATTCAGCATCTTGGGCAAAAACCAGTGGACTGCATTATTAACTGGCCCAGATTCAATTCTTTTTTTCTTTTTCTTTTCCTCCAAGGAGAAAAGGAGAACTAGGTCGCACTTGCTGTGCCTTGGTTGCCTGGAATTGTTCTCCTGGTTGTGCTCAGGGAAAAGGACAACTTGACTTCAGTCTACTGGAATGCACATCAGCTGGGAGTGTCTGCTTGACCCTAAAAGGTTATGTCAGAAACTTCCAAGCTGTGGAATGTTGCTTGCTCTGTAGAAACACCAGAAGATCTCACACCTGAAAGGACAACATTCCAGACCAAAATGTTCCATATCCTGGCCTTTAGAAACGGGGACGCTGATTTGCCGCATGTGTTAATGTGACTGTAGGAACACAGATGGTTCTCAAGCTGCTGGACACATCTGATTTTATTTGGTCAAAGTTATAACCTTTGTGTTTCCTTATGATATTCTCTTGGGAAAGCTCTGGTGATGGCTTCCTTTAGTGCTCCAACTGGAGTGATCCTTCAATTGCACTCATTTGTGGCCACCTAGACTGCAAAAAAAAAAAAAAAAAGCGAAGATCAGATCTCATTGACTATTCCTGTTATTGGAGAACTGGGGAGAGTTATTATCAGCATGCCCAGATTGTCTCAGACTTCCCTGGTAGCTCAGATGGTAAAGAATCCGCTCACAATGCAAGAGACCTTGGTTCGATTCCTGGGTTGGGAAGATCCCCTGGAGAAGGGATAAGCTACCAACTCCAGTATTCTTGGGCTTTCCTGGTGGCTCAGCTGATAAAGAATCTGCCTGCAATGGGAGAGACCTGGATTTGATCCCTGGGTTGGGAAGATCCCCTGGAGAAAGAAAAGGTTACCCACTCCAGCATTCTGTCCTGGAGAATTCAGGTCTGAAAGACTGAATACAGGCCTGGAGGACAATACAACCCATGGGGTCACAAAGAGTTGCACACGACTGAGTGACTTTCAGATTGTCTCTGTCTATCCTAATCTTTTTTTCTTAGTGTTATTACAGAGATAAAATTGATATAACATTGTACAGCCATAAACTGTACAACACGTGGACTTGATACATTTACAAATACTGCAGAGAGTTTACTACCATATTATTAGCTAAACCTCTGCCACGTCACATAATTAACATTCTTATTTGTGATGGGAACAATTAAGATCCAGTCTCTTAGCAGCTTTGAAGGTTATAATACAGTACTGTCGATTTTAATCTCTGTGCTGTGTGTTAGATCTCAAACACTTATTTATTGACTGGCTGCAAGTTTGTTGCCTTAAATGACGTCTCTCTAAATCAGTTACCTCCCAGCACCTGGTAACCTCCACTCTATTCGCTGTTTTTTAAAGTTTTAGATGCCACTTATAAGTGATATCATACAGTATTTGTCTTTCTCTCTGACTTATCTCACTCAGCATAATGCCCTCAAATTCCATCCATGTTGTCATAAATGACTAATATAGTGAGTGGATTTGGAGGAGCATCAAAAACATGATATTCCTACATTTCCTCCCACAGTAATAGATTCCTAAGGAATCTAGAAGATAATTCAGCAAATGGTACCGTACCTTGAAAATATTTTAAAAACCCATTATGTTAATCCATCCTATAAGCACAGGAAACAAAATTTATCAGGCCAATCTAGAAGAAAGGGTGAATAAGCACATAAATATCAACAAAAGTAAATAGTTATAAATGTTAGCACATGTATCACTTCTTCTTTAGGTCCTGGAGCCTTTTTTCAAAATCCAAATGCTGGACAGTTGAGTTCAAAAAATTATCAAACCAAAATTGGGGGTGAAAATCAAGCACTGAGCACACCTTCATGGTTCCACCTCTTCCTAAAGCCCCGCAAAGCAACAGTACCAAGATTTTCAAAGACATAAATGCAAAGGACAACGAGAGAGGAGACAAGAACAAAAACTTTTGGAAGCCAGAGAAGAAATGAAAATTCACAGCCATGAAAATCCTGTCTTACTTTGTAGAACCCTCCCCAAACTCAGAAGCTGGTAACACCAGATACTTCTGAAAGTAGAGGTGAAGACAGAGCTAACGCAGAAAATCAGTTGTTAGTTTGGCTCCCAGGTGGCCTCCCCAGATCCAAGCAGCAGGCAAAATCTCTTAGCATCACCAGGAGAACAGTCAAGATGTGTTCTCCAAACAAGGACAAACAGAAAAACAGTCTTGGATGGGAGATGAGTGTGGGAGGCATGCTGAAATGGGGTCACATACCAATGACGAAGTGGTAGGTTCTAGGAACCCAGGCCAGCATGAAGTCCTGAGCCTTAGAAGGCTGAGTCTGGGGACCAGAGAGTCATAAACTCTCAGGAAAAGCGAGTGCCTTCAAGACCCTGTCAGTTATAGCTCTCATTTTACTAAGGAGAATAAGTTACACTTCAGAATCTTGCCTAAAGCTAGTTCTAAATCCACTGAACATATCTGCATTTTATAGGTGTCCAAATAAGCGTATGAAAAATAAATATGAAGAGATCTCATGTATGTTTAATTTTCTGCTCTAATTGTCTTCCACCAGCTACCTGTGCCACCAACTGTCCAGGATATAAGATTTCTCTCTCTCAAGGCCTCCACAGTTCCTTTACTGCTCTGAGCTGGAGTTGGGCATGTTTCTTCAGAAAACATTCTTTGAAATATTTTTGAAGAGCTTCACAGAGTCCTTGTTATCTAATAGATAGGCCAAAAATCTGACTCCAGGCATGTTTTCCTTTTCTGTTCTATCAAAGGAAAATAAAGATGAAAAGCCTTTTTGTATCTTATTAGGATATTTTTAAAGTAAATAGTTTTAGTCAAAAATGTTAGAGGCAGTTTCCTAAAACAGAGGCGTATTTAATGGCTAGATTTAATAAATTCCAGCTCACAAACTGAGCTCATTGACCATAACTGCTTGCAACAGTAGGAACTAGACACAGAGATTAGCATAATTATGATTTGACTCCTATTAGCATTTATAAATATAATGAGAACCAAGTATTGGGCTATATTAGAAAGACTTCACTAAAATTTCTCTTGTGAGAATAGGAGGTGGCATCGTGATTAGGGCATGGACTGGCTCTGTGACCTTTAACCTTGACGTGTCTCACTTTCCTCATCAGTAAAACATTGTGTGATAACTCAGTGAAAGTGAAAGTTGCTCAGTCGTGCTTGACTCTTTGCGACCACGTGGACTATACAGTCCATGGAATTCTCCAGGCCAGAATACTGGAGTGGGTAGCCTTTCCTTTCTCCAGGGGATCTTCTCAACCCAGGGATCGAACCCAGGTCTTATTCTTGTTGAAGAGGCACTGGTTGAGGGATTTTGCTTCTGCTTAAAGTGGAGAAATGATGTCAGATTTGTCTACTGCCTGAAATAAACACACACACAAACAAAATCAGCAAAATGTATGACACAACAGTTTTTGAGACACTGGTCATCAGACAGTGGAAGACAGTGATCTCTGAAGAATAAGGAAAAATTAGGTGAGCCATACTCTTGCTCCAGCTTGCTGCCTTGAGAGAGTTTCTGCTCTGTTGTATAGGCAGGGAGAGACCCGGGCAGAGCCTGGTAGACTCTCCAGCGTAGGGAGATGGGGATGAGAGTCATAAATTATCACTAACCGGAAGACGATGACAAGTTAGAGCTATATACTATATGCTGCACACAGTATATGCTACATTTTAGTCACCTCTGTGTTTGGGATAATTTGTTACATTGCAAAAAATCTAATGTTAATCCTTCCTGGAGCAGTGTTGAAAGCGAAGTCTATGCCTGAGCAAATGTGATCTTCAAAGTGTTGATTTTTTTTCTCAGCATGTTTTCTAACAAAGCTTTGTTGGTTTTTTTCTTCTTTCGCCATCCCCAATACAGCATTAGCGAAATATCTCAAAGTTACCAATCTGCTCAACATCAACACTCCAGCAGTGCTAAATGCATCTACACAACTCTGTACAATTATAAGCTGCTTCGTTACTTTTATTGCCCTTGCCCTCTTGGTCAATCAAACTTACTGAGTTTTAGGGAAGAAAAGTTAATCGTATTGTATTACTGCTTTAATTATTGCTACATGAATCATTCAAGAGGGGGAAAAAAGCAAGCCTGGTATAATAAGAAACTATAAGAAGTGACCATGTATATAGCCTTCCACCTGATAGCCAAGCTAAAGTCACCATGACTTGACAGGTTGTTTTCCCCAAAATGTTACAGTTGTCTTAAAAGCGTGATTTCAAGGTAAGCTATGTGTGGTGTCTTATCCATCTAATGCACAGGGGGGACTGTAAGGAACATGGAAACAGGCAGCACATCTCTTGGGATATTCCTTGAGGAAAAAAAAATCATAATCAAATTGTTTGCAAAACACTAAGTACAAATGGCGGAGAAGGCAATGGCACCCCACTCCAGTACTCTTGCCTGGAAAATCCCATGGATGGAGGGGCCTGATAGGCTGCAGTCCATGGGGTCGCTAGAGTCAGACACGACTGAGCGACTTCACTTTCACTTCTCACTTTCATGCACTGGAGAAGGAAATGGCAACCCACTCCAGTGTTCTTGCCTGGAGAATCCCAGGGACGGGGGAGCCTGGTGGGCTGCCGTCTATGGGGTCACACAGTCAGACACGACTGAAGCGACTTAGCAGCAGCAGCAGCAGCAAGTACAAATGGGCCCCTTTTAGAGTTTTACCACCTTTAATAAAGATGACCCAGGTTTCAAAATATATAGAAATCATGACTGTTATCCTGACCTAGTGCATCATTTGTCAGTACGAAGTCATCCTCTTTTTCCCTCAAATACCTATTTGATTCTAGTTTGCCAAATATTAAGGTAAAAAAAAGATGATCCAGGTTTGTGCGGTAAAGAAACCTGTTTAATTAACTCAGTTTATCCCCGAATTTCCCAAATGTATTTGATTTGTACTTTGTCCAAGTTTTATAGTTGAGGTCAGTAGGAGGTAAGTGGAGGTGTGTGTTTATTTCACATGGTTGGGGAAGTCATTTTTTGGCACACCTATTCATCCCTGGAAACGCAAATGTTTTTGCACGGAAAATATTTGAGGGAAATGTGGATCTAGAGATTAAATTCATCACATGTTTACTTACCCTGTCCCTTCTTTCTGATGCTATTCCATTCTAGGTCAGGGGTGGATAACATGTGAATTTGTGAGAAAAATTCCTAGCATAACTGCTCACAAATGGAAATCACCACCCCCACCTCACCTCAAACTGACTAACACAGTCCATAATCTCCTGTGATAAAATGAATCCTCCGTAACTCAAGAAGTTCAGGCATCACAGATCAGGCAGGGCTTATCACTCTAAAGCGTTCCACAGACATTTTCCAAGCATCTATCTTGGGTGAAGCTCAGTGCATTACTAGCCTGTCAGCAGCACACTGGTCTCTGAAGCTCAGAGAAGGTAGGGCCATGCCAAGAAGGTGACCAGGAGGGATGAAGACTCATGGACCCCCAGAGGCTTCCGAGGAAGAGAATGAGTGGCCAGGCTGGAAGGTGACAGAGACCCTCAAACAAGGTCATGGGGTGGCACTGCCCTGACCACTTGTGTAGAACCTTAGATGGGTCTGGATAGGGTAGCGAACTCACCCACTGAAAGCAAAATCAATTGACCACAGAGATTCTGTGAAATCAATCACTGATGGAAATGTCAAGCTAAGAACAAAGAAGGAGTAGAAAAGAAAGAAACAAAAAGAATAGTTTCCATTTGGCATTGATTCTAAGATGCACATTTTTTCACATTTTGACATCTCTGAACTCTCTGAAATTGGCATATATCCTATACAATCTTACAATCGCTGGCCTGCAGGCATCCACGTGACCTAGTTGTCACTGCCTGCATGTGCAAACTTGTTCACAGACATTGCAGTTGTCATCACTTCAGCGGGATTATGTGCGTTGTTGGTACTACATGTGCCAGGTTTAATTGCCGTGTAAAATGTCTTCAGAAAGATTATACCGTGATTCAGTATTGAAAAGAAAACTTACAGTGTCTTCAGAAAGGCAGGCAGACAGAGCAGCAAGGCATAAATTTGATATTTGTGAACTGAATATTCATTAGAAGAGAAATGATTGTAATCCATTCTCTCTTGTGAAAAAAACAAAAGCCCAAGTGCTCTACACCTGCTGCTCACAGTGTGGTCCACGGACCAAGAACATCACCCGGGAGATTGTTAGAAATGCATAATTTCTCAGGCTCTACCACAAACCCCCCACATCAGGAAGAAGCAAGGAATGAATTCTCCCTGAATTTCCAAATGGAAACTATTTCAGACCTCCAGTTTCCAAACTGTGTAAGTAAATTTACTTGCTCATTTGTTACGGCAGCTACAAGAAACTATTACACCAGACTCCAATAGAACTGGTTACCATCACAAGAACTCACTGGCCCCAGGCAGGATGCAAGTTTCTCACCAAAAAATGTTTTACTAATGCCCTACTTCTAGAGAGTGCCACGTGTGTGCAGGTGTGTGTTAAGTAGCTTCAGTCGTGTCCGATGCTTTACGACCCCATGGACTGTAGCCCACCAGGCTCTTCTGTCCATAGGACTTTCTAGACAAGAATACTGGAGTGGGTAGCCATTCCTTCCTCCAGAGGATCTTCCTGACCAAGGGATAGAACCTGCATCTCTTATGCCTCCTGCATTGGCAGGCAGGTTCTTTACCACTAGTGCCACCTGGGAAGCCCAGAGGGCACCATAGTTAACTTTATTTGTGTGTTTGTTTTGGCTGCTCTGTGAGGCTTGTGGAATCTTAGTTTCCCCACCTGGGATTGAACCCGGCTCCTGCAGTGGAAGCTCAGAGTCCTAACCCCTGGACAGCCAGAGAATTCCCTACAGTTGACTTTCAAAAGAGGCTCACACAGCCTGTGGTACTTCATCCTGAAAGGCAGGTTAAGGCTTTGTTCTCATTTTCACAGCTGAGTAAGCCATGGCCTGGAAAGTGTACGCAATTTAAGAATCAAAAGTGACAGAACCCCAGAAAGATGTACCTGGTATTTTGAACCCAAAGGGATTTCTGAAGAATGACACTCCGCCTGTTTCAAGGAAGCCTTAGCAAACTCTGATATAGGCACACTGATTTATAGTTTATAAACCACTATCTGTTGTCTTTATCCCTCTCCCCCATCCCCAGTTCAGTGACAAAAGGCCACATCTGACAGTGCATTTTACTCCCTGAGGTTTGCTGACACCTGCTGACAAGTGGGAGGATAACAGCAAATAAAGAAGTTTCGTAAAAGAGGCTGTCGTGCTGCTGTGCAAAGAGAAGCCAAGGTAAGCTTCACACAGGAGAAGACGATCATGGGTGTAAGAGATGCAACAGCCTCCAGGTCTCTGACCAGGTGGGTGGAGCCAGAGAACCCCCCAGTCATGCCATATAAACACCCTAATGCCCCGTCAGGTGATCTGACAGGAGCCATTGCAAGTCCTGTGTTCTGGATGATGTGTAATAGGAATTAATTTCTAACAATGCAAGTAGTAAAACTCACTCGTGTAACCTGAGGAGATTATTGCAAGTCAATTCCTCACTTTCCTATAGCACTCAGGTGGGACACGTTCTAGAGTTAACCTAACTAAACTCTTATTAATACAAGGTGTGTTTATATTTTATATTTTTATAAACACACACTAAAACGCCACCCCTTTTACCAATAACAGTTGGATCTAAAGACAGCAGTGATAGCTGAACTTTTAAGAGAGAGAAGTACCACTTTATTCCAGTAGGTGGAACCAGAGATCAGCTGATATATATTGCAGGTCTGTCATCTTGGGCCTTGACAGGTGTTTTCCAGGTTTTTTCCCAGCTCTTGCCAAGCTTTACACTTACTGGGAGCAGTGAACAAGGCAGTTGGGAGCTCATATCTCTGCCTGAGAAGACCACCTGGGATGAAGCGGGCAGATGGCAGCGGTCCTGACCTGCAGGGAGTCAGAGGGGCTAAGCATGGAATGAGAGTTGGCTGTGCCCAGTGGGGTTTTCAAGATCCCCACAAAAAGGCTCCTGGGGATAAGCAGCCAGTGTTTGGCCATCTGCCACACTTAAGGGGGCAGATTATAACTATCTGAGTCAGATCCAACACATATGGCCCCTCAACTCTTCTCGTTCTTCCCTTGAATCCCGAATGGGCACGGTGAGTAGGGGGCAGGAAGCAGAGGGGACAGACCTGGGGAGGGGAAATGCTGTAAGTTAAGTGTGTGGCTATCATTTTGCTATCAGTCTGTGTAATATCCAAAAGGGACGAAGAATGCTGTGACTCAGAAATCCCTCCAGCGGCAGGAAGAACAACGCTAAAGAAAAGTGTCACAACCCAGTGTTGAGAAAGAATGGAGCTGGCCTCTGCTCTTTCCGTGTAGAGTCCAGCTTGGATGTGGGGCTTTGGGAGGTGGGCACGGTGCTATCTCTAAAGGAATACTCTCTCCTAGAAAGTCTTAGTGGATTTTTTCCCTTGTGTAGGTTGGAGGTGGTTGATGGGTTATGGTGGCAGAACTTGTTCTGCAGAGATAGTCTGGCTTTTATTATTCTCTAGCTTGCAATGGCACCCCACTCCAGTACTCTTGCCTGGAAAATCCCATGGATGGAAGAGCCTGGTAGGCTCCAGTCCATGGGGTCCCTGAGGGTCGGACACGACTGAGCAACTTCACTTTCACTTTTCACTTTCATGTACTGGAGAAGGAAATGGCAACCCACTCCAGTGTTCTTGCCTGGAGAATCCCAGGGACGGGGGAGCCTGGTGGGCTGCTGTCTATGGGGTCGCACTAAGTCGGACACGACTGAAGTGACTTAGCAGCAGCAGCAGCTTTGAAGCATCTGCCAAGCACATGGAGAACACAGGAAAAGTCATGTTTCACATCCTGTCACAAAAGGATAAAATGAGTTAATGTGAGCTAAGTATTTTGCACCTTGCCTGGTACACTGTAGGCGCCCAAGAAACAGAAGCCGCCGTTGTCTCTTTATTGTTTGGTGATGGTGTTCTGTCGCTAAGTCCTGTCTGACTCTTTGTGACCCCATAGACTGTAGCACGCCAAGCTCTTCTGTCCTCCACTATCTCCCAGAGTTGGGTCAAATTCATGTCCATTGTCGGTGATGCTATCTAATCATCTCATCCTCTGCCGCCCTCTTCTCCTTTTGCCTTCAATCTTTCCCATCATCAGGACCTTTCCCAGTGATTTGGCTCTTGGAATTAGGTGGCCAAAGTATTTGAGCTTCAGCATCAGTCCTTCAAATGAAATTCAGGGTTGATTTCCTTTAGAATTGACTGATTTGATCTCTTTGCAGTCCAAGGGACTTTCAAGAGTCTTCTCCAGTACCACAATTCCTTATGGAAGATACCATAAAGATACATAATCTCAATTTTATAGTAGGCAGAATAGTTCCTAAAATTCACTAACATCTTTAACTTTACCTATAATTTGAAATTCCTCTCTCTGAATGACAACACTTTTTAGAAAGTGGTTTTTCACTATGGGGATAAAAGTGCCAAATAATTGCCTCTAAATCTAAAATGTTTCACCTGAAGCATTACAGTAAATAGCCTCTTATCTCACCCCACTTCTCCCGGTTCTCTATTCTACTCCAGAGTGATGGCTCAAAAACAGACCAGAACATGACATTGCCTTGCTTTAAAAACTGCTGATACCTCTGTTTCCTGAAGAATGAAGACCGCACACCTCAGCAGGCATGCCATCTCATTCAGAACTGCCTTAACAGTGTCGTAGTGCTGGTGATGATGTGATCACAAACACACACTTACACATAGAAAGAATTAACTGCTCTGTGCTTTTCCTCCTGCGGCTTCCCTAGCCTGCATGCTTTATCTGCCTGGGAAGGCCTCATCTTTCGAGCACCAGCTCATCTGTATCCCTTCACCTGCTCTCTGCAAGTCGTCCCCTGCTCCCTGTGTTCCAGGAAGAGGGTTCGTCACACCCTGTGATAGTTGCATTTTCTTCTTCCTAAGAACCCAGCACAGTACTGATGGACTGTGTGTGTCTAGAATGCCGGGCACTGAGAATGGATTGCGCTACTCAAGAACATTTACAAAAAAATAAACAAGAGGACATATTGTTTTTAATGAAAAACATGAAAGCAAACTAAATGAATTTTAAAAGTCATTGAAATGAGAAGAATGAAGCATGTTTGACAGTGTGTACATATTTTAAACTCACAAAATAAGGAGACAAGATGATATGTCTTTCTTTATTGACAAGTAGTTTGATGTGATATTCTATCCAATTTTACTTTAAGCACTGGAATAGTATAATCCAGCCTTAAAATAAGAGCTATTTATTTCCATATTCACCAGGAACAAGTAATTTGTCAAGTGTTTGGGAAAGAACCTGATTTCCTTATTATTGTCAACAGCACAACCTCTGAATGAGGATGTGGGCTAGTAAAAATAAAAACAATGTTTGATACAATTTTTTCTATTTATCTACAGGGATAAAAAGATTAACTAGACTATAGACTGGAATTTTAAAGCCCCCAGAAAACACATTTCCCTAGTTACAAAGAGGACAATGTAGACAATGAGGAACACTAGGTCAAATTCCTGTAAATGGTACTCAGATTCACAGCATGGAAGTTAAAGGTCATGTTTTGATGACAAAAATGGGACACGGTGAAGCAGAGTAGTTGTGAATTAGTGGGGTTCTCCTCTTCCATCTTCTGCCCAGGAGGAAATAAATCAGTTCATTTTACAAGTGCAGATTATCCTCAAAACTCACACTGGGAATTATGTTCACCTATCTATTAGGATAAAATTAATCAGCAGTGAAACGTATGTCACATTAAAAGCAGAACAGCAGAGAGGAGGCGAAGTATAAATTTTGAACCCTCTAGCAAAATATTGCAAGACCTTTTAAATTTACAGATGCTTTTTTAAATTTTACAGGAACTTTTTGCAAAAAGGTTGGTGAAGAGTTAGCTGCAATTAGGATTCTCTGCTGCTGCTGCTGCTGCTAAGTCGCTTCAGTCGTGTCCAACTCTGTGCAACGCCACAGACGGCAGCCCAACAGGCTCCTCTGTCCCTGGGGGAAGGCAATCACAAATGGATTGGAAGAACTAGGTCCGCAATGGGCAAAGGGCAAACCAAATCAAGCCCTCCTGTAA
>NW_011494677.1:9672917-9713471 GCF_000754665.1 Bison bison bison | reverse complement strand
TTTCCCAGACCAGGCTTCACTTAGAAGTTTCTTGGCTCTTAGTCCCTCTGTCTCTGCCTGGACTGTCCTTTCCCAACCTTCTCTGACTCACAACATCTTACTAATCCTTTATGGCCCAGTGCAAATGACACTTCTGTGACCCTCCCACCCTGACCCTGGGTTCCCCAGAAATAGCACTTCACACATTCCTTTCTTTCAGTATCTGTCTCTGAATCATGACTCTTCATTTTAATTCTATCGTGCCCTCTAAACATATCTGGTTTGATCTTTCTGTTGCTAGCACCAGGCTCAGTATGAGCACTCAATGAATGCCTGGTGAAAAAATGGAAAAATTAATAAATGGATGGAAACTAGATTTCTGGACCA
The DNA here is from genome assembly GCF_000754665.1 of Bison bison bison. Taxonomy (NCBI): domain Eukaryota; kingdom Metazoa; phylum Chordata; class Mammalia; order Artiodactyla; family Bovidae; genus Bison; species Bison bison. The sequence goes on along the minus strand of NW_011494677.1, from coordinate 9,713,105 downwards.
AGCCTGCCAGTGTCATTCCTCGTTGAAACTCTCTAATCCTAGTTTCCAGTATCCTTTTGTTATAAGGAAATGCAATTCAATGGTTTCTAAAATAATTACAACTGTAGGATACAAAGGCAGTGCTCTTTATCAGTTAAATATTCTGCCTAACAAACTACCCTAAGACTCAATGGTTCATTATTATTTCTCTAGAGTTTGGTGAGTGTCTTTTCCTGTGGTCTTATCTGGGCTCACTCCTCCAACTACATCCAGCTGGCTGAGAAGGAAGGTTCGAGATGAACTCACTTGTCAGGGGGACTCGATGCTAGCTGTGCACTGGATGCCTTGGTTCGCCTACAGGCTTCCTCCATCCTCCATCCACCCGCCCAACTAGCTTACTTACTTGGACAACTTCCATTACATAAGCCTCTGTTTAGTTATGCATGGTGGTCTCATTGGCCATGGCAAGCCCAGCCAATGTGGGAGGGAAATTACTTAGACTTTACCTATTCATGGACAAAGTGGCAAAGAATTTGCAGTCATTTTTAATCCTCCACATCATAGAAATCTTACTAAATGTGTTGTTGCTGTTATGAATGAACCTTTTATTCCCCCCTATCTTGCTTCTTCCTTGCAATATTTCTACTCTTCAACTTAGGTTCTTATCCGGTTTCATTGGTTAGCCTTCCAGGTCATTGTTGTAAACTAGTCCTCAACTTACCAGGAACGTGCCTGCTATTTCACCGCTTACAATGCCGGACACTGATGTAGATATTCTTTACCACTGAGAGAATTCTCTCTCTCTCATTTCACTAGGGTTCTTGTTGTTGTTGATTTAATCAGTAATTCATATTGAGTTTTATTAAAAAGAATCTTTGAGTGTGGTTATTTGTTTTCTTCTGAGTTATTGATATGATGGATTATATTGTGGGCTTTCATTCTTATACAGAGACTTGCTCCCCCACCTCCCACCCTTCACTGCCAGGTTGTGTGAATGGCTGGGAGGGAGACGATTGCCCTGCATACAGACTGTCTATCAGTCTCAGTCTTACAATCCCCCTTCTCCCGCTTGCCCCATCTGTCAACATCTCAATCTGTGCTCAACAATGCAACAGTAACCAGCCACAGGAAGCCATGAAGCACTTGGTATGGATATATTTACATGTATGTGCTTAGTCGCTCAGTCATGTCTGACTCTTTGCAACCCCAGCAACTGTTGCCCGCCAGGCTCCTCTGTCCATGGGGTGTCTTCAAGTAAAGAATACTGGACTGGGGTGTCATGCCCTCCTCCAGGGGATCTTCCCAACCCAGGGATCAAACCCAGGTCTCCCTCATTGCAGATGGATTCTTTACTGTCTGAGCCACCAGGGAAGCCTAAGAATACTGGAATGGGTAGCCTATCCCTTCCCCAGCAGATCTTCCAGACCCAGGAATCGAACTCGGGGTCTCCTGCATTGCAGGCAGATTCTTTACCAGCTGAGCTACCAGGGAAGCCCCATTTACATATATACCTAATGACATGTATCTGTATCAGACAGCACTGATCTAGCTGAATTCTACTCTCTGGTTGTCAACATTTCCTATTCAGAGACGGTTGAACATATCTGTGATAGATGGTGGCATTAATGGCCTGGATTTGCTCTCATCACCCTTTATGCAGACCCCGGAAGACCCCTTCCCCGCTTACTCTGAGTTTGTTCATGTGACTTAGCAAATGTGAGCAGAGGTGTGCCGAGGGCCTGTGAGTTAGGCTTGCCCTCTGTTGCTGCTAGAACCCTGAAGTCACATGTGAAACAGCCCCAGGCAGTCTCCTGGAGGATGACTCTGAGGAGAGAGAATGCGCTATGCAAGGGGACCTAGCTGTTCTAGCAGAGCCCAGCCCCCAGCCACGTGACTAAGCCCAGACCAGACCTACAGAAGCATCTCCCAGCCAAGCCATAGAATCAAAAGAAATAATGAAAAAGCATTGTTTCAAGCCATGACATTTTGATACCGTTTTTAATGCAGCAAAGGCCAACTGATTCAGTACTCCCAGTCTTTGAGAGATCACGCTGTGTAGTGAGGATTGGTCACAATTCACTTTAATCAAAATAATCTCATCTCTTGCAAATAGATTTTAAACTAGCTAAACCTGTCACCAGTATGTCATTTCTTACCAATGCCCTCTCTCTTCATTTGCCTCATCATGCAGTTCAAAATAGTATCTACCTTATAGGTTTCTCTCAAGAAACTTCCTCCTTGCCCAGGCTTTTATGGACAAGCACTCTCGCCTCTATGAGGTAGGTTTTATTGTCCCTACAATAAGTAACTTTTCACAAGTGATGTGACTAACAATTCAGCGCTTCTGAATTAGGTCATTACTTCTCCAGGGAGTCTTCCGGCTGACTAATCCTCCAAAGCCAGCCTCCTCCCCACGGGACCAGCAGATGTCCCCGAGGCAAAAGATAGAAGCGTGCATCTTTCAATTAACTGAATCTGTTATTTAGAGCTGAGCGACCAAATAACTTGGCTAGCAGCCCAGTAACATCATGACCAGAACTGTTCATGAATTGTACTCTAATGAAATCAATTGTCCACGAAATTTAAAACATATTCGAAGCAAAACCACATGTACCATGTGGCTGGGATCTGATAATAGAAGAGGGTGTCTATTGACTGACCATCCTTCTACATTTCTTAGAGATTCCAACTCCAGTGTGTTCACTTTCTTTCAATTCTGTCATCTTCATTATACTGGTTGTATTTTACATCCCCTTAACAAAGTACTATTCCAATTTGGAATTTATATTTGAATTGTGTTGTTCCAATTTGGAATTTTGCATTCACATTGTCTGATTATATTTGAACATTCTACTTTCAGAAATGCCCCATTACATTTTCAATGACTGTGAAAAAATAGTTTCAATTAGCTTTAGACTATTCTGTATTGGCCAATTCTGTATTGACCAGAATTGGAAATTTCTTGGCCATCCAGCAGCTAGGACTTGGTCCTTTCGCTGTGGTGTCCCAGGGTTCAGTCCCTGGTTGGGGAACTAAGATCCCACAAGCCACATGGCAGAGCCATAAAGAAATTGGTCGGAATCAACTTCAAAGATTTTTATAAAACTCCTCTGGAAAACAAACTCAATTTTAAAAGTGTATAGGTTTTCAGCACTTCAATTTGATTTACAGAATGAATTGTTGTTGTTTAGTCGCTAAATAGTGTTCAACTTTTTTTGACTCCATGGACTTTAGCCTACCAGGCTCCTCTGTCCATGGGATTCTCCAGGCAAGAATACTGGAGTGTGTTGCCATTTCCTTCTCCAGGGAATCTTCCCTACCCAGGGACTGAGCCCGAGTCTCCTGCATTGCCAGGCAGCTTGTTTACTGCTGAGCCACCAGGGAAGACTTACAGAATGAATGAATACCTTGGTCTAAAGGCAAAAGAAACACTAGCCTAGGGCTCAGTTCAGTCGCTCAGTCGTGTCCGACTCTTTGCGACCCCATGAATCGCAGCAAGCCAGGTCTCCCTGTCCATCACCAACTCCCGGAGTTCACTCAAACTCATATGCATTGAGTCGGTGATGCCATACAGCCATCTCATCCTCTGTCATCCCCTTTTCCTCCTGCCCCCATTCCCTCCCAGCATCAGGGTCTTTTCCAATAAGTCAACTCTTCGCATGAGGAGGCCAAAGTACTGGAGTTTCAGCTTTAGCATCATTCCTTCCAAAGAACACCCAGGACTGATCTCCTTTAGGATGGACTGGTTGGATCTGCTTGCAGTCCAAGGGACTCTCAGGAGTCTTCTCCAACACCACAGTTCAAAAGCATCAATTCTTCGACTCTCAGCTTTCTTCACAGTCCAACTCTTGCATCTATACATGACCACTGGAAAAACCATAGCCTTAACTAGCCTCAGGTTCAGGTTACTGTAAATGGTACACACACTTACTGGTTTGCAGACTGGGCACACTTGTTCTAATACCATCACCTCATAGGTTGCCTCATAGGTCATTTACCTCTTTCTTATATCCTGTAGCCACAGAAAACTAGATGGACCAAAATATTGCCTTTTATTTCAAGTCACTACCACATCATCCATATGAACACACTACTCTCCACTATGCTCTTGAGACTTCTAGATTCCCATTTTTATTATAAATTTTAGAAATACTAGGTAAAGAGTATAATGAGGTTTAAGCTGATATCATTCAAATACATATTAATTGTGTTGTCACTGTTAATAAAATGCCATTTTAAGTGCCTATTTTATAAAGATTATTTCAGTCATCCTTAAACCAATCCTGTTGAGTAGAAACTAACTGCTCCATTTTGACTTGAAGAGAAAAGGTCAGCTTCTGAGAGCTCAACTTGGCCCAACAATAAGCAATGCATGGCAGAACCAGTTGACACAGAAAGTCTGCTTTATGTCAAAGCTGGTGCCAGTGGCCTTCACTCCATCATTCTGAAGTCACCTCTCCTCTCTGCACCTCTGAATGTACATTAGGGGAATAAGAGTCTATGCTCTCTCCTTCCAACCCCAAGGGTAGCTGATCTGCACATACCATGATGGGTTTGCCCATTTCTCCATTGCTAGGCTTTGTCCAGGTCTTTCTTACCCGTCACTGGGTCGGGAAACGAAGTATGCCTGTCTGGTTGTAAACATTATGGTTATTGATTCAGGTGAACTGAAAAACTGATAAAATGCCTGACTGATGGCATCAAGCTTCACACTGACAAGTTTTGCAAGTTTAACAGGTTCTGTTCTGAAGTGCTTCTACAAGATTGAGGTGGAAAGGAATGCTGAACTGAGGAGAAAGTGATCATTCTCAAAAGCTTATGCTTAGAAAGGTCTCTATTTTTTAAACATTTGCTTTCTAGCTACTTTTAACAAATCTCACGCCAACCATAAAGTGAGTAAAATACACTTCTGCATGTTTTGATGGTCTTCTAGATGTTAGTGATGTATGTAACTCCTTTGTCTCTCATATTTTAGTTATTTCAGTAACATTCACCCCATTTCTGTCTGCTGATGTGAAACATAGCTGTGCACAGGAATGAAACAGGACAAAGAATTCTCCAGAGCAATTCTACAGTTTTCTACCTGTCGGAGAACAAACATGTTCTGCAAATGTCCAGGCAAAGGGGTTATTTTGTCCTCCAATCGGGAGGGAGACACCTTTTATGCCCCTTTTTTCATTCCCAAGTCTGGAAGATCTTTCAGTCAAAACAACTGCTTGTTAAATTTACTCACTTTTACTTCATCCAAATATAATTAAATCTTATGGGATGTATGTTCCCCATACAGCCACTATAATTCTATCTGGTATCTTTGAGCTAAAATTTCCCCTTTAAACTTTCTAACTTAAGTTTATGGGCTAGCAGTATATGGTCTTCACCTGTGCTATTAGATTCAGTGCATTCCTCACATGTGTTTAGAATTCACATAGCATGACATTATAAACATAACATTGGGTAATTCATAGGGTTGTTGTATCTGCTTAGCAACCACAGGAAAGTCTATTCAGGGTTCCAGGAAGAAAAGGGGAAAATATATTTCTTATTCTTTTAAATATACTGTACTCACCATTATTATGAACAACATTAATAAAAATGACCTTCCAAAAAAAGAAATAATGAAAAAATGAGAAAATTGGACGTATGGCTTCTCTGCTTACCAGTCCACAACATATTTCCCAAATATTAATGTAATCTTGAAGTTCAAAGTCAATGCCAAATGTGAATTTTGAAGCTCATGACTGATTTATATACTGAATCTTGCCCTTGCTGTTTGTTGCTGAGTAAAGAATATCTCTGGACTTCCCTGGTGGCTCAGACAGTAAAGAATCTGTCCGCAACGCGGGAGACCTGGTTTCGATCCCTGGGATGGGAAGATCTTCTGGAGGAGGAAACGGCTACCCACTCCGGTATTTTTGCCTGGAGAATTCCATGGACAGAGGAGCCTGGGAAGGCTACAGTCTGTGGGGCCACAAAGAGTCAGACACAACTGAGCGACTTTCACTTCACTTCAAAGAGGGTTTCTATATCATGTGTAAACATGAAAAATACTTGGGAAAACACCACCCAATTTTCTTTCTGGTGTTTGTTCATATTGTTAATTGTGTGTACATTTCTGTGGATGACAATGTGACAGAACTCCGCTCTCTCCCACTTTTCACATATGGCCTAATTATAGCCATAAAAGACTGTGCACTCACAATTATGGAAGAAAAATTTGTGTCATAAGAACGTGGGACTGGACTTCAAAGTTAGAGAAATTGTGAAACATAGTTGGCCATGAATTTTTAAAAGTCATCTTTTTCCAATTTAAAAAAGCCTAGTGGTAGGAGGGTTCACGATGGAGGGAAAACATGTATACCCATGGCTGATTGATACAGATGTATCACAAAAACCATCACAATATTATAAAGTAATTCTCTTCAAATTAAAATAAATAAATGCTTTTAAAAACCTAGAATAAGGAAATTTTGAAAATGTATAAAAGTTCAAAGAAAATAAAGATTGGTTCTGAAATCTATCACTCCAAATACAGCTAACATTTTGGTATATCTTCTTCTAGTATTTTTCTATGCATAAACTTTCTTTTTAACCTAATTGGTTTCATGCTACAGTACTATTTTATAATCTGCTTATTATAAGGGGCACTACAGTGAATATCCTTATTGCTAAACAGTTCTACATGCTGTTTATTTCCTTGGAGAAAAATACCTGAAAGGCTAATTGAAAAATCAAAGAGAAGGCACATAATTAAGGCTTTCAAAACAAACTGCAGTGTTATTTGTGAAATATAATACTCTATTTCCTCTAGTGACTTTTCCAAATCTAGCCAAAAGTATAGCATTTTTTCCCCTTAACTTGTCAATTTTGTTTATTTATTTAATGTTTTTATTTGGCTGCTTGGGGTTTTAGTTGCGGTTCTTTTTTTTTTTTTTTTAAGTTTCAGTATGTGGGATCTTTCTACCTGTGGCATGTGGGAACGTGTCCAATTTAAAAGGAGAAAAAATGGTTCATGCACATTTTATTTTGCATTTATGTGAATAAAAGGGTCATTTAGTTGATCACTCTGAATGTGTTTATTAGATATTTATTCTCTTCTGTGATTGTGCATTTTCTTTGCCCATTTTTCATTGCAATATTGTGTTCTTATTGATTCGCCAGAGAGATATGAAATATTAACCTCTTTTCTGCCACAAAAACAGAAAGAATTGTCCTAATGAAACAGAGAAGGACCCTATGATCCCTCGCCTCATGTCTTCAACCTGCCTTTTGCCTGTAGAAACCTTTAGCCAAATAATACATTTAATCGGAGAAATGAGAAAATGCAGAAATAGAGGAAAACAGTCAAATGAGACCAAATAATAATAGTTTAGTCATTAAGTAAATGCAAGAACGTTTAGTTTCTTTTCAGGGGCTATGGATCATATCCTAAGCCATGTCTTTTGTGCTGTTTTGTAGATATTGAAACCCCTACCAGGCTGAAGAAGTTAATCTCATAACCAGACTGCAGCCATGTCATAAGCTGCTGTAATTCAGAGAAATGGGAATGGCCTCAGAGAAATGGGAATAAACCGACCCTGAAACTAAAGATTAACTGTACTTAAAACAATCAAAATGAAACTGCTCAGATGACCACGTGGCCAATTTCAAGATGTCTCTGCTGTTTCTGCATGTAGCCTCTCTTCTCTGTCTATAAAATCTCTTTTCGACTGACTGTGGGTGGCAGGGTGTGGTAAGGGAAGTCTGCCTTCGGACAGGAGTTTGCCCTTCCAACCAGGTTGCTGGCCTGAAAAAGAAAGCAAACTTTCCTTTCCATCAATCTTGGCTCTATTGGCTTTTAAGTGGAGAGCAGCAGGACCCACTTTAGCTAATAGACTTTGGCGCCCAACGTGAGGCTGTGCTCTCGCGATATTGGGCTCCCAGCATTTTCCCCTATCAGAACGCGGTCATGATGGCCAGGATGGCTGCAAGAAACTCACTGCTCAAGGCCCACTGGCCCCAAGAAAGGACTTTGGGGGATACCATTTGTTTCAAGGATCCAGAGCAGTCTCTTCTGCTCGGCACCGGCTGCAAACATACACATTTCCTTGGTGGAATGGAAACATGCGCCTGGACAAGCTGACAAGCTCCACACCCAAGTAAGTCCATCTGTGTGCACTTCGGCAAACTTCTCTTTTGAGCATAAGGTGCTTTTTGAGCGTTTTACAGTTGGTTCTGATGAGTGTCTACCATTGAGAACTGTTTGTGAGCACTGAATGTCATTTGAGCATTTTGCCAATTGGTTCTGATGGGCGTCTATTGTTGATGATTGTTTGTGAGCACAAAGTGTTATTATTGGTCATTTTGGCCAGTTGGTTCTGATACATGTCTGATGTGGAGGGCCATTTTTGTGGAGGAGGTGTCTGTTTGGGACTCAGTATTGGTTATTCTCTTGGCACATTTGTGATGGTTCTATCTACTGGTGTGTATACATGTATTCCATTTGTGTAATCAGTATCTTTGTTGTCTTTTGTAAAATGGGAAGTTCAAGTTCAATTTATTAGAAAGCTTTAGCTATGAAATCACAATTAAAGACAAAAAAATTAAAGAAATAGATTTTGTAAACATTACAAAATTACAATTACAATTAAAAATTACAATTAAAGACAAAAAAAATAAAGAAATAGAAAGATTTTGTAAACAATGTACGGCAACAGTATTCTTGAAACTCCAGAGAAGATTGTTTAAGATGAAACTCTTGAAATTCCAACACTGGTTCTTTTTGTATATGCAGTTAGAGAAAGCTAGCTTGATAAAATACTGTTTTCAGGATTCTGACCGTAAGAGCAAAAATAAGCCTAGGAGAAAGCTTGACGTTAACTCTTATCATGTCCTTGAAATACAGACAATCCCACTTTGCCTGGGACTTTAGGTTTCAGTTAAATAGTAGAATTTCAAAAGATGTTTGGGATTCTTAAACACACATCTTGTTTCACATTAAAGAGAAATTATGCTATGAGAAAAAAATTCAAGTTTTTAGAGGTTATGGGATATGTTCTAAGTTTGCCAATCAGTAAATGCTGGTAAAACAGTTTAATTACTTGTTTCTTGGTTTTGTTAAGGCTTTTAAATGTTAAAAATTGTCATATGTAATTAAAGCTACTAAAAATGATAAGGAAAGCATTTCAGTGTGTAAAGCAAGTAGGATATGTGTTGTTGGTGAGAGAAGATACAAAGAATGGAGATATTTTTGTGAGGAAAAATGATGATAATTTTGTCCTAGAGCTGCTTGTTTCTGGATGGGGAATACTTAGCTGATCTTGTAAGATTGTAAGTTTCTTTCTCTAACTTTGAGTATTCCAAAGGGCCCCTAGGCATCTCAAAAGAATCATTAAGGTAACTAGGATTATTTGATATGATAAATTATATGGAAAGCATAAAAGAATTCTAATGGTTAAGAAATTTAAAGAATTCTAGTGGAAAGTGATTGTTTTGCTTCAAACCATATTTTTGACCCCAATGTTTAGGATGAAAAAAATTGTCTAGGGAAGTTGTCACAGGGTATAACTACTCATTATGTATATTACTGCTGGCTTATAAGTTTACTGCTAAAAGCACATGTACCATTCTTGTGTGACAATTGGGTATAAGTGATCAAAAGTATAAGCTATAAAATTTCTCCATCAGAATACCTCTGTACTTGTTTGTCACGTCTGATTAGTTTTCCCCCAGTGTGGATAACTAGGCCAGGGTATAAACGAAAGATAGGCCTAGCACCAAGGGACCTGAATGGACCCCGAGCAGGCAACTGAGCCACTCTGGCAATGCTAAAAAAAAATGTACTGATTACCAATGCTTTCTATGGAGAGATTTGCAGTTTAGAGGGGAAAGTGGTGGAAAAAATTTTCACATGTTGAGGTATGGGGAAGTCATTCTGGTTTATACATGACTTAATTTGAACTTCAGCATAACCAAAACAGCCTGTTTATGGTCTGTTAAACATACATTGTACATCTGCTTTAACCATTAAGGGGAAAAAACATTCTGAGAATAATGTAAAGATGAATTTTGATTATCATCTTCATTGTAATATGTCTAAAATTTTCAGATGTTTGTCTATGTACCATGACAAAGTAATCAAGTTTTCATAATATGAAATATTGATTTAAGTGAACCTAGTCCATGGTGTGGTAAATCTTTTTGCCCTACAGTAGATAGAAATGGACAGAGTTGAAGGGAAGCAGGCTACGTAAGCACAGCTGCTGATTCCTGGGACCAGCCCTACCCCCACCGCACATCCACAACTTTGTAAAGGAGGCAACCTTCATGCTAGACCAAGAAGGATTAGAAGCCTCTAGAAGATAAAACTTAAGCAGATTTTTTTTTCCTTTATAAGTGTCATAATATCCTGTGATACCTTCTTATATGTAAAAGAGGAATGGCAAGTAGATGCTTGCTTTAGATGAATAACCACACAGAAATGATATAGAATAAATTTAAATTTATTTACTAGGGATTTCCCTAGAGTTCAGTGGTTCTGAATCACTTTGCTGTACACCTGAAACCAACACAGCATTGTAAATCAACTATACTTCAGTCTTAAAAAAAAAGGTTAACCATCAATTATACTTCATGTCATTGGTGGAAATTTTGCAACAATTTGTTGGTTTAGTTGATGTAATGAAAACATTTTAGGGACTTCCCTGGTGCTGCAGTGGTTAAGACTCCATTCTTCCACTGCAAGAAGATGATACCACATGCTGAATAAAATAAATAATAAATACATTGATTTACTATCAGCATCATTATTCACAATAGACAAAAGGTGAAAACAACCCATGTCCATTGATTAATAAGTGAATAAGCAAAATTTGGTCTATATATACAGTAAATATTACTAAACCTTAAAAAGGAAGAAAATTCTGATACATGCTACAACGTGGATGAAACTTAAGGACATTGAGCTAAAAGAAATGTCAGTTACTAAAGGATAAATATTGTGTAATTCCACTTTTATAGCTTGGATACATTAGTCAAAGTCAGAGACACAAAGTAGAATGATGGTTATCAGGGGCTGGGAGGACAGGAGAGTTGTTTGATAGGTAGAGAATTTCGTCGCCACGCAGGGAGCTCGACACCGTCTCCTGGCGAGAGGACAGGAGCTGCAAATCCTTGGGACGCACAGGGACAAGGAGGTATATCTCTCAAATAGAGGGAATATACTTTTCATTTGCTGGACTTTTTCCGTTGTCTTATTATTCACGTTCTTGTGCACTATAAATTAGACTCCTATGCACTATGAACCGGAGAAGGCAATGGCGACCCACTCCAGTACTCTTGCCTGGAAAATTCCATGGATGGAGGAGCCCGGTAGGCTGCAGTCCATGGGGTCGCTAAGAGTCGGACACGACTGAGCGACTTCACTTTCACTCTTCACTTTTATGCATTGGAGAAGGACATGGCAACCCACTCCAGTGTTCTTGCCTGGAGAATCCCAGGGACGGCGGAGCCTGGTGGGCTGCCGTCTATGGGGTCACACAGAGTCGGACACGACTGAAGCAACTTAGCAGCAGCAGCAGCAGAGAATTTCAGTCTTGCAAGATGAAAAGTTTTCTGGAGATTCAGTGATGGGAATGCCCTTAACATTACTGAACTGTACACTTAAATAAGTAAGAAGATACATTTCATGTTCTGTGTATTTTACTATGATTGTTTAAATGATGTGTGTTGTATCTTCCTTTTTCTGGGTAGGATTTTACAAAATTTATTTCACTATTTAACTAAAAATATTTATTGAGTACCTCCTATGAGCTAGGTACCATTCCAGCTGCTGAGATATAGCCAGCAGGGTACCAAGCACTTATTTGTAACTTAACAATGCAATGGTATAAAAAGAATATAAATAGGTCAATATGCAATTAATAAGAAAATATTTGGTAGTGGTAAGTTCTATATGGAAAATAAACTAGGGTGATATGATACTGGGCTAGCTGGGGGGCTACTTTAAATTGGATGTCCAAGGTTATCTATTGTCTACAATATTTTGCACACAAAGCTTGAAACCAGTTGTCAGGCTAGAGGTCATCAAGGAAAACTAATGCCACATGAGTGGTCTTCATTCACTTCAGGCACTATTTAAAACTAGAGGATGATCAGAGTTTAATTTTTTTTTCATAGTTTAATTTTTATTCTATGACCTACTGAACTGGATTTGCCATTGGAAGACTAACATATTAACAGGGTCTTAATATGTGGACAGAGTGAAATATAAAGACCTGATAAAGGAACTCTGAGGATACCTCATAATGGCATACTGATCTTTGCTCCCCAAATTTGCAACAAGACCCAGCCCATGTAGGCTAACAGGGGACCAACATTGGTCCCCTGGGAATCTTTGTTGTTGCTATTTAGTTGCTAATTGTGTCTGACTCTTTTTTGACCCCATGGACTATAGTCCACCAGGCTTCTCTGTCCATAGGGCACCGTAAACAGATTCCTGTCTTATCATAGGCCCCTTTGCAGAAAAGAAAGCTATTCTAGGGCCTGAGGATCATTTACACAGCAGGTACTAATCTCAGAAATAATTCATCCTTGCTGCACAGTGATTCATGCTGTTTTTCACTCAGCTTTGCGATGAACTCAGAGGCACAGGGAACAAAGAGCCCAGGTCTAGAATCAGATGCTGTGCTTAATGCAATCATCTTTTATTACTATAGAAAGTCACCCACACAGGGCTACACTTTTTTTTTGTCATAAATATTGGAATTACCCTAAATCTCATTGTTTTCTATGCTGGAAAAAAAGCCTTTCAAATAATAAACAACTAAAATGCATTAACAGTTTATTTTGACCAGGCAACCATGTGTAAGAGAATTGTGTGGATACTATGTGAAAGGACACAGAGCAGAAAGAGAGAAAATGGGTTTGTGGAATGACTGCTTCGGGCCAGGCCATCAAAGAATTTATCCTTGTCCTGGACAACTAGATGATTCAAGTAATAAAGAATTATGACAAGTGTTACAATAGAAGAGAGGGTGTGTATGGAAGTCCAATAGGAAGAGTTAATCCATGGGATAGAGAAGCTCCCCCGGAGAAAATGGCATTTAAGCAAAGATCTGAGAGATGCACTGGATTTGGGAATTGGCAAGTAGGACTCTAGGAAAAGAAAAGAGCGTATACCCAGGTCTAGAGACAAAAGGGAGCACAACACACCAGAAAAAAAATGGGAAATCCAGTCTTCCTGAGTTGTGGTATGAGGAGGTGGGGGGGTAGTTGGAGAAATTAACCCTTGTGTATTGTTGGTGGGAATGTAAAATGATGCAGCTACTGTGGAAAACAGCAAAGTATTTCTTCAAAAAAATTGAAAATAGAGTTACCGTATGATCCAGCAATTCCACTTCTGGAGAACTGAAAGCAGGGATTCTAAGAGATATTGCTATACCCTATGCATAGAAGGATCATTTGCAGGAGCCAAACAGTGGAAGCAACCAAAGTGTGCATCACAGGCTGAATGGATGAACAAAATGTGGTCCATACCTGCAATGGACTATTATTCAGCCTTAAAAAGGAAAGGAATTCTGATACATGCTTATGAACATGGGTGAAACAGGAAACCATCATGCTAAGAGAAATAAGCCAGTCATAAATACTGTATGATTCCACTTGCATGAAATATCTAGAGGATTCAAACTCATCAAGACAGAAAGTAAAATGGCAGTTGCCCTAGGCTAGGGGTAGGAGAGTTGGTTGTTGGTAATTTATTGGTTGGGTTGGGGAGTTACTGACAAATGAATAGTTTCAGTTTGGAGAAATGAAAAAATTCAGGAGATGGCTGATGAGAATGGTAGAATAACGTAAGTATACTTAATTCCAATGAATTGTATGCTTAAAATGGTTAAGACGGTAAATTCCATGTTTATGTGTATCTTACCACAATTTTTTGAATTTAAAAATTTTCAAAAAAACAAAAGACCCATCCTTGGTATTGTCCATTCCTAGAATGTTCAAAATTACTTGAAACTAATGCTTAACTTTGCTCTTTTAGAAATCATTTTAAACAGTTGTAAAGGTTAACACACTTCCATTGTAAGAAATATAGAAAATGAGGAAAACATTGTTAAAGGATAATTTTTAGGAAAATGTAAAATCCTGATTCTCACACAAATATAAAATGAATGTCAAAGATTTTATTTAACTTATTGTGGAAACCAGTATGATGTAACTCTTCATCCCAGAAACACTCGCTTTGATTCTTTTGTATCAAGGTTAATCCGGAGTATGACATGTTTTTTAAGCAAATGAAACAAAATACACAAGTGCAACACTCCGGGACACACTACTCGACCGAGTGGACCCTCGGTGCACACCTGCCCAGCGCACCCCGGGAGGTTCCATCCATTTGGCCACGAGTAGCTGCAAGCTAACAGCGCAAAACTTCGGGGGATCTCTCTTGTGGGGAGTGGAGGGAAGACAGGCTACAGGTGCACGGTCGACCGTCAGGAGAAAAGCTTTAGCCGCTGAGAAGCAGGAACCTGCTCAGCGCCGGCCAGGTGCGCCGGGCTGTCCGGGTGGTACCGCCCCTTTCCTTCCCCGCCCACGGCCGGCGGGCCCAGCGGAGGGGCAGGGGCGGGGCGACCTTTGCTCGGTTCGGCCCAGAGGGGCCCTTGCAGTTTCCGGCTCGCCACTCCCGGCCCTCCCGCCCCTCCCACCCGAACGGGTTGGGCCTCGGCTGCTGCAGCGTCCCCACCTCCGACTGCAGTTTCGATCAGACTCGCCCTCGAACTGGTTTCGATCAGGCGGCCGGGCTGGAGGCAGGGCGGAGCGGCTGGGACGCTCGGAACAAACTAGGGACGCGCGGCCGAGAGCGGACAGTCCTGCGCTGGAGACAAAGAGCGGCCGGAGGAGAACCGAGTGCAGGAGCGCGGGCGTGGCTGCGGTGGCGAGCGTGCGGACTTCAGGGAGTTGGAGCCCGGAGCGCTCTCTGGGGGCGCGAGGGCTAGAGATCGCCTGTCTGCGGCAGGTGCGCCACCCAGGATGCGGACGCCGGTGGTGATGACGCTGGGCATGGTACTCGCGCCCTGTGGGCTGTTACTCACCCTGACCAGCACGCTGACGCCCGGCTGGAGGCTGGTGAAGGGCTTCCTCGACCAGCCGCTGGACCTGGTGCTGTACCAGGGCCTGTGGGACATGTGCCGCGAGCAGAGCAGTCGCGAGCGCCAGTGCGGCCAGCCGGACGACCTCGGCTACTTCGCCGCCGAGCCGGTGCGCGTGGCGCGGGGACTGATGGTCACGTCGCTGGCCGTCACGGGCCTGGGGCTGCTGCTGGCGACGCTCGGCGTGCGCTGCTGGAGGGACGAGCCCCACTTCGTGCTGGCCGGCCTCTCCGGCGTTGTGCTCTTCACCGCGGGCCTCTTGAGCCTCATCCCAGTCTCCTGGTACAACCACTTCTTGGCAGATCGCACCGTCCTGCCGGCCCAGCCCAGCCCGGTCACGGTGCAGGTCGGCTACAGCCTGGTGCTGGGCTACCTGGGCAGCTGCCTGCTGCTGCTGGGCGGCTTCTCGCTGGCGCTCCGCTTCGCGCCCTGGTGCGCTGAGTGCTGTGACAGCTGCCGCAAGGCGCCCTCCAGCAGCGCGCGCCGCAGCAGCATTAGCACAGTGTACATCGACGGGCCAGAGCCCGCACTCACGCCGGCCATCAAGTACTATAGTGATGGCCAGCACCGGCCGCGGCCTGATCAGCTGGGCGCCACCAGCCAGCGCAAGGCCGGCTTCCCGATGCCCCGGCCCCCACCCAAAGCCTACAGCAACCCGGTGGACGTGCTCGAAGGGGAGAACGCTACAAACTCCGAACCCGGCTCGTCTTCCCGCAGCACTCGGCCCTGCGGCAGCACGCTGCCCTGCGACTCGGACGTGTAGGGGGCACCCCAAGCCTGTACTGGCTCAGCCCTGTCTCACCAGGATCCAACCTTCCCTTTCCGCTGAAAACACCTGGCTCGGACCCTGGGACACATTCCTGTAACTGGTTTGGAGGGCCATCTTCCTTTCCTGTGGCCAAACTAGATTCCTTGGACTCTTGGTTCAGGTTGGGTTTGATTTTCTTTTTAAAGAGTTTAGTGTTCCTCCCCAGAGGAATCAAGGCCCTCTTCTGGAGCGACAGGCATTTCGTACTTTTAGCTGGAGACATAGAAAGAGTGACTTTGCATCCCGTTGATAATAATGTCAAAATAAGCAAATGGAGGCTTGAAACAACAATATTCTGAAATGCCTATGAACCTTGGATCAGTATAATTATTATTAATTTCCCCCCACTGTATAATTCATTTTCATGCAAACTCTCAGGAGACTAGTATGTTTCTGGTTATATTTGAAGGAGGCTCTTAGAATAAACATAGAGCCATGCAAATACCAGCAGCTTTAGTGACTCTAATGGAACAAAGTAACCTGATTAACTCATATTTACATTTCCTCAGGTATAAAGAGGATTTATCCTTGTATCACTCACTCCAGAGTTTCTCTTCTAGATGCCAGAAGGAGAATGAAGGGACTAATGCTGTGTTGTTCTATTTCTTGGCTACCTCACACTGGCCATAAAGAGCTATATATTAAATATTTGGAACAAGATGGAACCTGTTAATCTCATTAGGCTAATGTACATGTGTATATATCTCTTATTTATAAATAAAATTTGAGAGCAAGAGTTTCACTATACTCACAGAAGCATTTGTCTCCTGCACAACCTTTGGAAGGTTAAGCTTTCATTACTAACAGTTTCCTGGCTGCCTACACAGGCTGAAATCTAGCACTCACATCTTTGCACCTCTTAGCTAAGATTACTAAAACTAGCCAATGGGCCACTTCAATCTTTGACTGCTTTATTTTCAGGTTCATGCTGTTTTCTGTGCAAAGCCAAGTCTATTGTTGAAAAAACTAGAAGCACCAGTTTCCACATGAGGTGAGACTAGAAATCTTTTCCTCTTGTAACAGTGCTGCCTAAAATCACAGGTAGGCAGCTATGGTACAATGAGCGGGACTAAATCTCCAGCAGGGCCGGCTCTAATTCCAAGTGGTTGATTGAAGGGCTGTCTTGAACTGAACTGAATGGTAGCCAATTCAGAGGTAGGAGCATTCACCTCAGTAGACACTGACAACACAGCTATAATAGAACTAACTCAGCAGCACATGCAGAGTATTAGAAGTGGAAGGGATAATGCAGATTCATTTTCTTTGCCATTTTGTACTGGAGTCACCTGTTTCTTTTTGCAACCAAGCTTGAGTGTGCTGGTATATCACTGGGGAATCTTTTTCAATGCAAATTCTGATTCAGTAGGTCTGGAGTGAGTCCTGAAACTGATTTCCTAACTAGCTCCCAGGAGATGCCAATGCTGCCGTTTCACAGGCCCCCTCTTGGGGCTGCATGGCTTTCCTTGGGACTGTGCCTCACTCAAATTTCAATCCCAACTGGCAGCACGTAATCAGATCTTTGAGAACTATTGCCTAGATGAGTTTGGGGACTTGATTTAGGGAATCAAGCCAGACTAGAAAATGGCAATCCTACTTTTTTCAGCTGACACCTCAAAAGGTTGAGCACCTGAGAAGTCAGGACCAGGCAGACAACATAAAGATATTGAGTTTCTGGCAAGTACCGAAGCTGACTCTTGCCTACATCATAATTCCAGTGTTTCTAGAGTAGCCTTGGTAAAAACAATCAGTACTAGTACTTAGTGTGATATTACTGTTCCCTGCTGGTCACTCTCTTCTGGCTTATATCCAAAACACTTCTTCTTTGTGATTAAGGTTTGCTGCTGAATTAGAACTCCATTTTTGCTTCATCCACAGGAATAAAACGAAAACTGTCTTTAAGAAAACCAAACTTCTTTTTACTATTAAAAAACATATTTAAGACAGCATGGAAAGAGCCTCTCTGCATTGGGGCAGGATTTGGGTTTGACCTGAGAATCATGCTGTGTTAGAGCAGTAAAAAATGACAATAGACTTGAGAGTCAAGATGCTGGAGGAGGCTGGAGCCTCAGGACTTGCTATCATGGACAAGTCCTTTCCCTAAACCTAATATCCACCTAACCAAGGAGCTACAACAACAGTGAGACTCTAACGTGAAATAGTACTGCCTCCTGGCCTCAAGCCCTTCACACCTCTGACACACCATTACGACTCACTTTTTTCTTAGACTCTTTTCTTTAAGTATAGTTGCTTTACATTGTTGTGTTGTTTTCAGTCGCTTAGTCCTGTCCAACTCTTTGAGACCCCTTGGACTGCAGCCTGCCAGGCTTCCCCATCCTTCACTGTCTCCTGGAGTTTGTTCAAACTCATGTCCATTGAGTCATTGATCCCATCCAACCATCTCATCTTCTGTTGTCCCCTTCTTCTCCTACCCTCAGTCTTTCCCAGCCTCAGGGTCTTTTCCAATAAGTTGGCTCTTCACATCAGGTGGCCAAAGTATTGGAGCTTCAGTTTCAGCGTCAGTCCTTCCAGTGAATGTTCAGGGTTGATTTCCTTTAGGATTGACTGGTTTGATTTCCTTGCAGTCCAAGGGACCCTCAAGAGTCTTCTCCAGCACCCCAGTTCAAAAGCATCAATCTCTGATGCTCAGACTTCTTTATGGTCCAATTTCACACCTGTATATGTGTGAAAAACCATAGCTGGAAAAACCATAGCTTTGACCATGTGGACACTGTTGTGAGGATTTGCTTTTAATAATCCTAATGACATACAGAGTATGTGTCCCCATTTAACGGGTGAAGTCTTTTCAAGATTGCTCAAGCTCTACCTGGAGGAACGAGGAATCTGTGAAAATAGAGCATGCCCTGTGTTAACACAGCTACTGCTCTGCCACTTTGCCAATCAGGCTCTGATCCAGACACCCACCCTCACTAAGGAGGGGCGGGGTTTTGGGCGCACAGGCTGTTGATCCCTTGCTGAGGCTCTGGCGGGTGCATCAACAATGCTTCAGCAACCACCCTCATTTTCATGGTCTAGATCATTTGTAAGTTTTGGGGCACCTGTCATCCTGTCAGCACATCTTTGACTGCCTTGGAAAGCAAATTTATTTCAGGCCTGGGCTTTGTAGAACGTTCATACTCTAGCATGAGAAAGATGTGCAAGGAAAATGAAGACTAACAAACCAGGGTCAAAGCCTGGAGAAAAAAGGCAATATTTTAAGGAAGGTGATTGGGAAGAAGTGGGGCTTGAGCAGAGAACTGAGAGAAAAGATTGGGTGTCGGAGAGAACAGCAAACTCCAAGTTCCCAGTAAAGAAATGTTAGTGAAAACAGGTTGGCATAGTGATCACGATACCATGCTTTACTTTTCCTTCACCCTAGATGGGAGTGGTAAGGACAGGATGAAGTTGGGGGGACCAACTGAGAGAACCCAAGGACCTCTTCTGTTCTAGTAGCTTATTTAAGGAGGGAACACAGTCTGGATTTAATCTGTAGCATAGAACATTTTCAGAGTCAAATATAAACAATTTGATATATGAATAGCAGGTGAAGAACGTTCTAGTCTGCCAATGTGTAGACAAGCCCACAGGCAGAGAAAGGTCTTTTAGCCTCAGAGCCTCATCATATCCCTGAAGTGACAGGAATGGTTAATAACCAGGCTCTCTCTCCCAACACTCATCTCACGTCTTCACTCCGACCTTCCTAAAATGAAGAACCGTAACTCATCTTTAAGAGTCTCAGCATGTTCCTTACCTATGCTTCACTCTTAAATTCCATTCATGACTTGGCCAAGGCTTAGGCTTTCACTCTCATCACTTTCTCCCACACACATACTCTAAACTACTTTTCCTCATCAGCTTGGAGGTGTCATCTTTGAACATACCATTCAAATGTTCAGATGTGTGCTTTCCTTGGTGTACTTTCTCATCTCATCTCTAAATTGAAGGTGGGGCATGGACGGCTTCTATTTATATTTGTAATCCTAGAATGGGTACTAACAGGTCTTCAGAGCCTGTTAGCAAATAATTAAATTATAAATTAATTTAAAAGTCACCTCTAAAAGCCCTTTCTGTACCCAAGTGCTTTCCTCAAGTGGTCACACACAACTTGTCATGTATGTGGAAAGTAATTAGTGGCCCAAGGCCACTGGCCCAAAACCCAATGGGGGGGCCATGAGAGCAGCCTTGTGAATCTTTATGATTGGCTTACAAAGATCAGCACAACCCATGCCTCCTCTACCCCCAAGACACTACAGATGAGATCTTTCTCCCTTTGGGAAGGGAAGAGAAAAGGAACTCAATCAATAGTTCTTCCTTTTAAATTTGGCTGCACCATGCGGTATCTTAGTTCCCTGACAGGGATTGAACCTGGGCCCTCAGCAATGAGAGTGCAGAGTCCTAACCACTGAACCACCAGGAACTCCCTCAGTCAATATTTCAAGTAAAAACTTAAGTAGAATTCTTACCCCATCTTCCCCCCAAATTCTGCCCACATTCTGCTGCTTTTTTTCACTGAAGACAATAAAATGACCTCCTCCAGCAAGTCTTTATGAAGTAGAACTGAGCACAAAGCAGGACTGAGCACAGGAAAACAAGGTTTTAATTTGTACAAATAAAGAATAACATAGACAAGGCTGGGCAGGGGGTGGGGGTGGAGTGAGGGGAGATAGTACTGACCAGAGGGCTTGAGTCACCGGGGAGAGAGTTAAGTGCAGCTCTACCGCGTTCTTGTCCCATTATGCCACACTCCCTGGACATCCATGGGCAAATGGCCCTTGTACTCCTCCCCAGCCCGACCATGTTTGCCTCCCAAATCGCTGCCACTCACCACTCAGCTGAGGAAACTGAACAAGTCACTGCCATTTTACTAGAATGTGGGTAATAATATGTTCCGTAATAATAGCCTCTGTCTTGCCCTTGCTGGATTTCAGTTTCTTTAGCTGCATAACCGGGAAGACTGGATTAGATGTTATCAGAAGGTCTTCCCAAATCTAAATATTCTGAGTGAAGGTTACAAACTAGGGGAGGCTGGAAGAAGAGATGTGAAATCTGAACAGTGAGACTTGGGGAAGCTGACTGACACATAAAATTAGTAACTGGCCTGAAAGCAAAAAACTCCATATTCTGGTTCTCAGTTTCTCTGAATTTCCAAAGCCTGTCAACAATTAACATAGTAGGAATTTAGAACAGCACACTCATCATTGTTCATCGTGGTGGTGGTTTAGTAGCTAAGTCGTGTCTGACTCTTGCAACCCCATGGACTGTAGACTGCCAGGTTCTTCTGTCCATGGAATTCTCCAGGCCAGAATACTGGAGTGGGTTGCCATTTCCTTCTCCAGGGGATCGTCCCAACCCAGAGATTGGACCCAGGTCTCCTGCACTGCAGGCAAACTCTTTACCAACGGAGCTTCAAGGGAAGCCCATTGTCCACTAATTTGTTTGTTTCCTAAAGAAAATAAGCATTGTCTACTTTCTGTATCTGTAGGTTCTCCATCTGTGGATTCAGCCAAATTCAAATGGAATATTTTCAATGCAGAACCCGTGGATACAGAGGGCTGGCTCTAACAGCCTTGAGCATCCGTGGATTTTGGTATCCATGAGGATCCTGGAACCAGTTCTTCATGGATACCAAGGAACAACAAATATAAATTCTTAATTTAATTCTTTAATTGCTAGCAGTAGACACAGGAGGTCAAGTTTTGTGTAGGGCCCTTGGAGCCTAAAGCATAAAACCATGAACTTTTCCAAAGCTCTTTTTTTCTTCCAGAAGAAAACTCATACCTATTTACCAGGTTATAGAAGTTGAGTTTCTATAATGAAATGTAGAATTTCCTTCTTCTACAGATTTACTGCTCCATTTGTCAGCTGTAGAGGAATTGAGAAATTAATATGGAGATGATCACACTAGAAGGCTTTTATGCTTCATAACATGCCCATTGCTGCAAATAGATAAGGTCGTGAAATGGACATATTACAATAAATTTAGGGGATGGGATGGTTAGAAATTAAGTATAAAGTTTTAAATATTGTTCATAAAATTAAGCCTTTCTGGTGAAAAGGACATTCAGATATTTTGTGAATTCTTGAATAGAGAAAGCACAATAGGATGTGATAAAGTACATTCAGATGGGATAGCAGGCACACATTCATAAAGGACCAAAGACAGGAAAGATA
Source organism: Bison bison bison (assembly GCF_000754665.1). Taxonomy (NCBI): domain Eukaryota; kingdom Metazoa; phylum Chordata; class Mammalia; order Artiodactyla; family Bovidae; genus Bison; species Bison bison. The sequence continues at coordinate 9,691,022 of NW_011494677.1, read as the reverse complement.
TAAATAAGGGTGGTCAGGGTGGAAAGAGTGCATATGTGACAGTTCAGCTGCAGTCAGCTCCCTTTTACCCAGGAAGAGCAAGCAGCGGGTATTCCTGGGGCCCAAACACGAAACAGGTCTGCAGAGCAGGAGGGAGGCTGAGTGTACCATTCCAACAGAGCCTGCGAAGCAGACTGAGCCACCCAGGACACAGCCCTGCGAGTCTGCTGGAGGCCTAAGGTCTAAGGAGCCAAGACAGCGGCCTCAGCACGTTCAGGAAGGGAGAATTTCATCGTACCTCATCTCTGCAGGCTTTCAGTCTGGATGCTTTTGGGTCATAGGTTCTGTGTCTGGATGCTTTTGAGTCACTTTTGCACAGGTAGAGGCAGAGCCTTGCCAAGGGCAGACTTAGCAGTGAGGATGGCTCTTGGCCAAAGTGGCAGACAAGTGTGAGGCTGACCCTGTGGATAAGAGGGGTCTAGGGGACTGTGGGGTGAAGATGGGTTCTCTCAAGTACAGCTGAGCCCCAGAGGCAATCTGATGATGCTCCATGTGTCTTCTAGCCTTGAGGAAGGAGAGCCCCCAGCGACTGTTCTCCACTCCAGGTCAGGTCAGATTGATCTGTACTTGGGAATTTTTACACTTGACTGCAAAGCACAGTTTGTTTTATGCACTACACTCCCGGTAATAAGCCTAGGACTTTGTGCTTAGCATCCTATACAAATTCATGCTGCAAGAAACTAAGTATAAATAGTCTAGAAAAGATACAAGCAAGAAACCTTCCAAATCAAGTTGTGTTTATTATGATTTAGGCTCATGTTATCAGTCTCAGGTACTAGGCTAAGCAGGCATTTTTGTGTTTTAATTCAGTATCCAAATGGTTTGATGTAGGTTCTGTTAATCCTGTTTTTTATCTCTGGGGTAACAGTTTCACGATTAAGTCATCTGCCCAAGGCTGCTGCTGTTGAACTTTAGACCATATTCCTGCTTTGTTACCTGTATCCCATCACAGATTCAATTCCTTTGATTCCTTATGTGGGTATGAATAAAGCAGTGATGCAGGAAGACGTGCAGAGGTATTGGCACAAAGGGTGTTGGGATCTAAGTAGCATTTGCATGTTTCCCTAGCAGACACAAGCTAGTTGAGATGACTTCTGGTCCAAAGACCCTTTGTGTCAGTACCTCTGTGTGTCCAGTTTTAGAATCCAACGTGGATAACTGGGCCAATATATAAACAAAATGTAGGCCTAGCACCAAGGGACATGAATGGGCCCAGAGCAGCAACTAAGCCGTTCTGGCAATGCTGGAAAAATATATTATCAGTGCTTTCTATGGAGAGATTTTCAATTAAAAGGGGAAAATGATGGAAGAAATTTTCACATATTGAGGTATAGGGAAGTCATTCTGGCTCATATATGATTTAATTTGAACTTTAGGTTAACTGAAACAGCCTGCTTGTAGCCTACTAAACATACATTGTATATTTGCTTTAACCGCAAAAGTCTGTCTAGTCAAAGCTATGGTTTCTCCAGTAGTCATGTATGGATGTGAGAGTTGGACCATAAAGAAAGCTGAGCACCAAAGAACTGATGCTTTTGAACTGTTGTGTTGGAGAAGACTCTTGAGAGTCCCTTGGACAGCAAGGAGATCCAACCAGTCAATCCTAAAGGAAATCAGTCCTGAATATTCATTGAAAGGACTAATGCTGAAGCTGAAATGCCAATATTTTGGCCACCTGATATGAAGAACTGACTCATTTAAAAAGACCCTGATGCTGGGAAAGATTGAAGGTGGGAGAAGGGGACAACAGAGGATGAGATGGTTGGATGGCATCACTGACTTGATGGACATGAGCTTGAGTAAACTCTGGGAGTTGGTGATGGACATCACTCCTGGAGTGATGCAGTCCATGGGGTCGCAGAGTCGGACACAACTGAGCAACTGAACTGAATTGATTAAGGAAAAATGTATTAGTATTTAATATTATAGACACTAAAGCCCCCCACCAAGTGGAAGAAGTTAAGAACATGATGACCAGACTGTAAGCCATGACATAAGCTGCCACAGTTTCAAGAGCTGGCCTCAAAAAATATGGGAACAAAATGGCTCTGGAACTGAAGATGAACTGTACCTAAACAAAGTCAAGATGATGCTGGTTACCGGTTTCAAGAGGACTGTCGCAGCTGACTGTGCTGTTTTGCATGTAGCCCCCTTCCTTCACCAATAAAAGCTCTGGTCTGCTGATTGCCAGTGGGCGGTAGTTGGCCTTTGGCAACTGACTCCACTCTCAGTTGCCAGCCTCAGAAATAAAGCAGACTTTTTCCTTTCCATCAACCTTGCCTCTTTATTGGCTTTTGGGCAGCAAACAGCTGGACCCTACTTTTGGTAACAATCTCACTTCTGGGCACATATCCAGACAAAACTAATTCAAGAAGATAAATGCACCCCTATGCTTATACCAGCAGTATTCACAATAGCTAAGACATGGAAACAATCTAAATGTCCTTCAACAGGTGAATGGATAAAGAAGATGTGGTGCATATAAACAGTGGATTAATACTCAGCCATAAGAAATACATGAAATAATGCCATTTTCAGCAACATGGATGGACCTAGAGATTATCATACTAAGTGAAATAAGTCAGAAGGAAAAAGACAAATACCATATACTACTTAGGTGTGGAATCTAAAATATGCCACAGATGAACTTATCTACAAAGCATAAATAGACTCACTCAGAGAACAGACTTGTAGTCGCCGAGGTGGGGGTGGGTGGGTAGGGAGAGGGATGGATTGGGAGTTTGGGGTTGGGAGATGCAAACCATTGTATAGAGAATGGACAGACAAGGTCCTACTGTATAGCACAGGGAACTCTAATAAATACCCAGTGATAAAATACAATGGAAAAGAATATGAAAAAGAATGTATATAAATGTATAACTTAAACACTTTGCTTCACAGCCAAAAATTAACGACACTAAATCAACTATACTTCAATAAAATAAACTAATAAAAAGCAGTTATTTTAATATGAAGTTACCATTTACCACAAATTGTTACAGAAGTTAAAACAGTACACAGTGAAATATATAAACAGTTTTTATTGAGATGTTTCAGCTTCTTTTTTTGTCAGGTTAGTCAGTTTGTAAAGACGTTAACAGTTCCTGTAGGAAAAGAGACTTGAAATTAGAGAATACGCGTTACATTAAGACAAAGCAAAAACACAGAGATGGTTGAGCTACACAGAAGTGAGCAGAGATCGCAGGATGGGGGTGGGGGACATAAATTTTAGGGGTAATGTTAATTAACCCTAATTACACCTCGCTTCACCCCAAGTAGTATTGAGCCCCTTTTGGAAGTCCACCAAAAGCTGAATTTCTTGATTACATGTATGTTTCACTTTGGTGTGAACAACTTGAGACTGAACAGAATCAGCAATCCAAAAAGTTACTGAGCGTTCATTTGGTCTACATAACAACATCATTTGCCAATAACAAAAAGCTCTTTAAGTTAACATGGCCTACTTTCACTCTGCTAGGATTTTTTGGTAAGGGCATTCTGTGACTGGACCTCACCTCCTGTTTTCCTCAAAGACTCTTCCCAGACATACCTGTTCATCATAAGCTTCATTGACAAAAGTCTCACTATTCATTAGATTCTCCTCTTCTTGGTCATTTTCTTTATGGCAGGTCAAATTTCTTGATGATGCTGTCCTGTTTCTAGAAATCAGAGAAAGTCAAAAGAGTTGTTCCTTAAGGTAGAAGCTGGAAATGGGGCATGGTTCGAAGACATTAACTCGTCCGCTATGAAAAGTTATGAAAAGGAAATGGCAACCCACTCCAGTACTCTTGCCTGGAGAATCCCATGGAGGGAGGAGCCTGGTAGGCTACAGTCCATGGGGTCGCAAAGAGTCGGACACGACTGAGCGACTTCACTTATGAAAAGTTATTGTTATGGGAACGATGTTGTGCTTTTATTGTCTCTATAACAAAGAACTGACCTAGAATGGCCAACACTTGAGTCAGTTTTGATTTGTTACTAGGCATTCACTGAACTTCCAAAATGTATCTTCTCAGTTGAGAGGAAACTAGGAAATTAGTCAGTGAGAATTGAATCTAAAAACAGGTAACTAGCAACTGGACGTAGATGAGTTAAGAAAGCAGGTTAATGTAGAAGACAGATGCGACTGACCGTCAGAAGCACAAGGGAAGCACCTCAATTCATCTTAACATTAACCAGTGTTACTTTAGGCAAAGATATACCATTTCTCCTGGCCTTTTCTCCAGTCTGTAAAGTGAAGGCTGTACAGAGGAGATGTAACTTTAAGGGATTCTAGTTATCTCTGTAATGTTTCTTGATATGTATTCTGTACTGTTTCAGGTACTGTGTGTTAGTCACTCAGTCAAGTCTGACTGTCTGCAACTCCATGGACTGTAGCCCATCAGATCAGGCTCCTCTCTGTCCATGGGATTCCCAGGCAAGATTACTGGAGTGGGTTGCCATTCCCTTCTCCAGGGGATCTTCCTGACCCAGACAGAGTCAAACCCGGGTCTCCTACATTGCAGGCTGATTCTATACCATCTGAGCCAGCAGGGAAGCCCCAGTGTTTCTTGATATATAGGCTGCTTAATATCCCTTCCCAATATGTTTAATCAGTTCCCTTCAATTACTGTATCTTCCTAAAGCTTATTTTGTCATCATTCTTAATCATTTGAGTCATTCTTTTTTGTTTCATTTGTTTCTTTAATCCAGTGACTCTTGTTTTACATAAAACTTTATGCTTTTGCCTTAAATCTCTCTTATAAGCTTATCTCACCTCTTGTCAAGGGCTATGTTTGTCCCCCTAAAATTCATATGTTGAAGTCTAACCCCTAGTACCTCCAAATGTGACCATTTTAGGGATAGGGTCCTCAAAGTGGTAATTTATGTCAAAAGGAAGTCATTAGGGTGGGTCTTAATCCAACAGGACTAGTGTCCTTAGAAGAAGAGGAGATTAGGACATCAACATGTACAGAGGGAAGACTGCATGAAGACACAGGAGAAGCCTGTATCTACAATCCCAGGAGAAAAGCAACCCTCGGCCTCAGAAGAGACCAACCATACTGACACGTAGATTTCAGACTTCCAGCCTCCAGGACTGTGAGAAAAGAAATTTCTGTTGTCTAAGACACCCACTGGGGAGTGTTTGTTATAGCAGCACTAGCAAACTAACACACCCAAGAAATTTTCCCTCCAAACAGTCATTGGCACTGACTCTGCCTCACTGGAGGCTTCCCAGGTGGAGCTACTGGTAAAGAACTTGCTTGCCAATGCAGGAGATACAGGTCTGATCCCTGGGTAAGGAAGATCCCTTGGAGAAGGAAATGGCAACCCATTCCAGTATTCTTGTCTGAGAAATCCTATGGAGAGAGAACACTGGTCGGCTACAGTCCATGGGGTCGCAAAGGGTCAGATACAACTTAGCAACTGAGCATGCATGCACACACACTTTCTCATTAGAGGGGACTCTCCTCACTTTATGCCTGAGACTGTGCCCCTGACTGCTTTTACGTTATAGTAAAAGCACTGCCCCTGACTGCTCCTTACATTATGGTTTGCTACAGGTCTCACACAAAGATGGTCTCAGTTATGATTTTTCCAGGTCATCTAACAGATAAGTCTGCTTCATTGCTCAAATCTTTCCTCAGAGAACAAATTTCTACAGTGGATTCATACCTCTGATCTCATTAATCTTGTTTTAGTTTTATTTAACAAGCCGCCTTTAGAATAAAATTCTCCCATGAGGACAAAAGTGGCTGCTCACCGCTTTAATTTGTGCTCTCTTCTGAAATATACAAATGCTCCCAGAATGACCAGAACAACCAGTAGGGCTATGGTTAGGCTGAGGGCGATGTGGCCAGGGGCAGGTCCATGGGCGGCTGCTTCGCAGAAGTCTCCGCTGTAGCCCATCAGACAGTTGCATTTTCTCAGCTCTCCTTGCATTGTACAGATTCCCCTCCCACTGCAGAAATCGCTGCTACAGAGCAGAAGTTTTTCCCTGTGTGAATCCTTGGGCTGACCTCCTTCCTTGGTTTCTGGAGTCTCGCTCTCTAGACCAGGAATCGGAGGGGTTAGAATTTTTCTGACAGGGTAATTCATTCCTTCTGGACCTGGAGATCTAGTCTTGGTGGACTTGGTACCCTGGAGAGGTTGGACAGCTTTTGGTGTCAGTCTCTTTCCAGACTCTGACGTTTTAGGTGTTGGTGTTGAATGGGTTGTATCTGGATAGGTACCTGGAAAAACAGTAGGTGTGAGTACGAGTGTATATACAGGTTTGTTATTGTCAATTAATAACTATTTCAGAAGAATAAGAATTCCAGTGAACTTAACTGGATAAGTTTGAATTTTTGAAATCACAATCACTACCATTACTTTGGGCTTCCCTGGTGGCTCAGATCATAAAGAATCCACCTGCAATGTGGGAGACTTGGGTTCCATCTCTGGGTTGGGAAGATCCCCTGGAGGAGGGCATGACTAATCCACTCCAGTATTCTTACCTGGAGAATCCCCATGGACAGAGGAGCCTGAGAGGCTACAGTCCATGGGGTCGCAAAGAGTTGGACACGACTGAGCAACTAAGCACAGCACAGCACCATACTTTTGACAAAACAAAAAACTATCAAAAACTGATTTAAAAACTACATATCTAAAGGCACTTAAAATATTTGGTTTCAGGACCAGCGTAGTCTATCATACCAATCCATTTTCAAATGATGATATGCAGGATTTTAGCCAAGGTAGATGCCACCAGTTCCAAAAGTGTTTTCTCTATAAGGATGAGTGTAGTAGATCAAAGTAGTATATATCTAGACTATAAGGATTAAGTTTATCTGTAAATATGTCACATTTTTTGAGTCCAAGTAAACTGTAGGTTTAGCAAGACGTACAAGTTGCAAATATTGAACCAAGTTTGGTGGCAGCGTGGGAGGGACACTCATAAAGCAGGGAGCAGAAAGACAACAGGGTTCTAGCCAAATAGCAATCCAAGAGTTAAGTTTATGTTTAAGGCATTTCACCATGTTCTCTGTCATTGTTGACACAACTGTTACTCCTCAAATGGAAGACAAAAGTACCAGGAGTGAAAAGAGAAGAATTAGCAATAAAAATGCTTCTTGCTTCTGTCCTAAGCTGGCCTCACAGGAGCATTTCCAATCCTGGGCATTTAGGATCCTTGATGGTAGGTTACATCCAAAGGAATTCAGCTTAATTTTATATACCCAGTACCATTTCCCTCAAAAAAGTTTTATATGTAGTCAGGGTGAAATCATCAAGAAGCAAGGTCAGCTCTTAGGCCCAGCACATCAGGAATGGGAGGGCAAAAGAAGGTTAGGTTAGGTTTTAAACCAGAAACCTAACCTAACCTCAAGGTGGTAAAGGTGATAAATTTCTCACTCATTTACCCCCATCCTTGAGTCATTGCCAACACAGGCCTAGCAACAAAAGCACCCTTAATTGCTGAAAAATAGAATCAACTATGGGAATCAAAATCCCTTATCTTTCCCATTTAAGATGAAGTGTTTAGAGGTAATAAGTAGTCTTCCAGCTAGTCAGGTTTTACAGAAATAAGAATTTACATTGAGAAGTCAGTGATAACTCTTCACTGTAAGGCTCCTTTTCAGATCTCTTCCTTTGCTGGTTATGACTAAGCCCACTGTCTCTCTAATTCTATCGTGAAGGGGACTTAGATACCCATGGAGCTATAGCTGATGATTCCAGCAGAATTAGGTATTATGATTACTCAGCTGTCTGGCCACGACAACACCTTCCCATGAAGGCATGGTTTGGAACAATATTTCTATAACAACCATCTATAGCTAGCATTTAAGGATTAACTTGACAGTGTTATAATAATATGACAGCTTTCTACACACCCTCTTTAATTCCTTAATAACTCTGAGCTAGAATATGCTCCTTCCACATTCAAAAGGGGGAACCAGGACAAGTCAACTAGTTTGCCAACCTCTTACATTCCAGGTGATGCTATTGTGACCAGGGGCTGAACTGGATCTGAGTTAGATGAGTGCTCTTTCAGGCAACATATACTGTCGAGCCCTGTGGAGTGAACTATCATATGGCCTACTCTAAAATTGAATTGAGGGGACGTTAGCTTTTTACAAAGAGTCCCCATAATCTATATACAATTGCCCATAGTTAGAAGTTTCATATTGTTCAGTTTAAAGAGTACACAGTGAGAAGGAAAAAACAGTTTAAAGGATAAAATCTTGAGGAACACTGTGGAATTAAATATTAAAGGTAAATCACCAAGGTGACCAACGGTGGGTCTCGGGTAGGAGTTACTCACAGTCCATTTCATCAGATCCATCCAGACAGTCAGCATGACCATCACAAACCTGTGTGGCGGAAATGCATTTCTGACCATCCTTACAGGACTGTGATGGTGCAGAGCATCGGACAGCTTCAAGACACTTCTTTATGTCATCCAAGTAGTACCCACTGGGACATTTACAAGTCTGTCCTTCCGGCTTTGGTAAACAGATATGGCTACATCCTCCATTGTCTTTTGAGCAGTGGTTACTACCTGTGGATCCCCACCCCCCAAAAAAATACTGATTTAGACTATTTCAGAAGGCTCTTCTGTAAACTTTCTGCAAATAGACCATCAGAGTTAGAGGACCCAGATTTTTCAGATTTTTTCCCCAGAGTAGGTGGCTTTTCAGTTTAATTCCTTTTAGACAACTAAGAACCAAGTGATTGGTGATTCTTCTTCATGGATAAGGATGGCTTTAGAATATCAGGAGTTCACATCTGTAACTGTGACTAAGCTAAACATAAGTTTATATTGATTTCTCCAACTCTAATCTATCACCATATGGATCATTCTAGCTTCCTTTGCTTGGTGATCTGTAAATTCTCAATAGTGAGAAAACTGTCTCCTATCACCTGCCATCTATTTACTTCATTGCTCAATTCTAGTAAACATATATAGTGGTATCAGAATTGTTAGTCTGTGCCCCAGTGGGAAACAAATTTATCAAGGAGGGTACAGGGCTTATGTATCGCTTTTTTTGCTTCAGTGTTAGACTCCACTCATTTCCAGAGTTACTTTGCTCAGCACCTTTTCTACCTTTTCAGGAACGTTGTTTCATACATTTGTAGAACAGTTAGATTGTTTTGTCATAGTTTGTGTTCCATCCTAGAATCCCCTGACCTTCTAAATGATTTTTTTAAATTTGCACATCTTAAGGTTTACTCTTTGTGCTATGAAGTTCCATGGGTTTTGACAAATGCATAATTTAACATATCCACAATTACATAATCATACAGAATGCAAGCCTTAAAAATATCCCCTGTGCTTCACCTATTCAACTTTCCTCTTCCCCCTCCTTCCTGGAAAACACTGATCTTTTTTCACAGGGTCTACAGTTAGACTTTTCCAGAATGTCACATAAGTATATAGCCTTTTCAGACTGGCTTCTTTCACTTTGTATCATGCACTTAAATTAATCCATGTTGTTTCCTGGTTTGAGAGTTTGTTTCTTTTTTGTGGCTGGCTAATATTCCATTTGTACCACAGCTTGTCTATCCATTCACTTATTCAGGGACATCCTGATTGTTTTCAGTTTTTTGTGATTGTGAATAAATTTGCAATAAACATGCATGTGCACAAAGCAAAACAAGCCAGTAGTTCATATAAAGGACCAGCTTAAGAAAAACTGAGGTAAACTTGGCTCATCCAAGATCCCCTGTAAGTTCTCCTTTCCCTTCACATCATGTAGCCAAGATATTAACTAGAAGGGCCTTGATAAAGCTCTCTTTAGATGAGAACTCAGAGGCTATGGTCTCTCTCATCCCTCTAAGAGTCACAGATACAGAGAACAGATTGGTGGACTCAAGAGGTAGGGGTTAGATGGTGGGGGACAAGAGTCTAATTAAGTCAGCCATGTATATTTCCCCATAGTTCTCCAAGGCTTCTATCTCAAGCTTTGACTTCTGGTGAGGCTTTATCTCTTGACATATTCCAGGAATTCTGGAATAGATTATGGATATAACGAAGATAAAGTGTACTTCAGAAATGACAGGGTCCCTCAGTTAGGCATTTGCGTCTATAAGAAAGGTGGAGAAATACATGCAAGCACCCTCAAGTTGATATTTGAAAGATAAGTTAACATCAAAAGTAGATGTAAGTGACAATGAGTAGAATGAAGAACAGTTTCACTCTAGAACTAAAAGGGGATTTCCGGTTTTATTACAACTGTAATTCAGTCTTCAATAAGAGAACATAAAATTGGACCCAAGTATACCAAACCCATGGAGAAGGCCCTGGCACCCCACTCCAGTACTCTTGCCTGGAAACTCCCATGGACAGAGGAGCCTGGTGGGCTGCAGTCCATGGGGTCGCTAAGAGTCAAACACGACTGAGCGACTTCACTTTCATTTTCATGCATTGGAGAAGGAAATGGCAACCCACTCCAGTGTTCTTGCCTGGAGAATCCCAAGGACGGGGGAGCCTGGTGGGCTGCCGTTTATGGGGTCGCACAGAGTCAGACACGACTGAAGCGACTTAGCAGCAGCAGCAGCATACCAAACCCAAGCCCAATATCCTTACCACCATTGTGTCTCCTGGCTATGCAACAGGACTAGCTATAAACAGAAGCAGACCATACATAACTGCATGAAGATAAGAGTTATATAGATCTACAGGAATGTGCCAGAGAAATATTTTACTGGGAAACACAAAGATATTCCAAGGAGATACTATAGGATGGAACAACTCCATCATAGGGAAATCCAGTAGACTTCAGTGTTGTTATAATCACTGCAAGGTTGCTTACCCTGTTGGCTAAGTTTACTATAAACTTTTAAATCCACAATCTTCTGGTCTACTTGGAACCACCGGTTTTCTGAAAGTTCTGCTTTGCTGTACCAAACTTTACTGATCTGGGCTAAAACAAAAGGCAGTGAACAATCATTAACAAAAGTGAAATTTATCTTACAACTTCCTGGACAAAGAATACTGCTCAGTATGAAAACTGTCACTCATCTGGAAAAACTCCAGTTAAATAACAGGAGTTTTACAGAAGAGACATGCATTTTTTTAAACCTAGTTCCTGGGAAGAAACTTAAAGATCAGTAAAAGCCGTTTTGTGCTTTTGCCGAAAATAAAGTCCAGTGAACATATGTCTAGCACATTCATAGACATCTGGATACACAGAGAGAAAAGTAGGATATATGATACATGAAAATTCAGCTCAAGCAATTGATGGGTAATGATTTTAGGCATTCTCCCAGAACAGCATTTCTAAAAATGGCTTATTTGTAACAAAAGTCACCAGGGGATCTTAAATGGCAAAGGTCTCACCACATACCTAACAGTTTAGCATCTTTGCGGTAGGATCTGATAACTTATTTTTGCAGTTCTCATGAGGCCAGCCCAACTGGTCGAGGGACCAGCACTGGGAAATTTAGAGAGACAGATTTACTTTAAACAGCCTTTTCCAGTTTTACCAGACCTAGACTCTAGTCAGAAATAACATACTAGAAAGAATACTGTGGTTTAGACCATTTCTTTGAATACTAGAAATATCCAGCAAGTATAGAATGCTCTGGAATTCACCTAATACTTTCATATGTACCTAGTCAATCAAGACAGGTACACTTCCCTCATGTTACAGGTAAGGTGTTATAGCTATCAGCTGACAAAGCCACCTGGTCCCAACTCCTGGCCCAGTTCTCTCTGTACCATACCCTGGTGTCCTTCAAAGCCAAGAGCCTCCTACAAAAGCCAGAAATCTCAGGCAGAATGAGATAAAGCACATTCACATGTAAAGAGTAACCAAATAAGTAAAAGCTCCCCCAAATCACACAGTCACTGTTAACATTTATACACGTTAAATTAGGGAAGCTGCTTAGCTATTCCTCCGCAAGAAACACACTGCCAAAGATCAGTGCTAAGCAGTAGCAGATTTGCTTTAGATATCCAGGAGTAAATTCAGCTCACAAAGATAATCAGATGTAGAATTAAGACCTACCGTCATCCACGGTGGTCCAGAACATCATGCCTTGGCCATATGTAAACAGGTTAAGGCCCTGAATTCCTCTGCGGTCTACTCTGTATCTAGAGCCGTCTTGTTGAATACTTTCTATGAGTCCTCTCCCTAGAAGGAGAGGGCCAGTTAATTTCTGTTTGGAGCCCAAACAGCTGTACTCCATCCTGTGGCTCTTTATATCTTGTCCTGCCTCCCTTCCAGAAGGATACATGCATTTCCTGAAAACTAGTTCTTATTCATTCTAAAAGTACTACACAAAGATTTACTCATGCATATTTGTTAGGTTCTTGATTTCACCCCTTCACCAAGAGGCAACTGCATGACTCTCTGGGCTAATATATGCTGCTCAGGATGGGGACTGATTGTATTTGTTTAGAAAGTGGTACAGAAAATGTAAACTCAGACCTAAAAGCCATTTGAAGTTACAGCTGAAGACTACAAACCATCACTATTTCTCTGGCCAAGGTCCCTCACCCTCACACTTAGGGTGGAGAAGATAACTGCTCACCAGGATCAGCCCAGTACAGACGAGTCCCTGCATCTGAAAAGCTCAGGCCCACAGGGACCTGGGGTTTCCGCCAGAGCACCTTCCTCCTGCTGCCGTCCATGGAGGCGCATTCAATGCTGGAGCCACGCCTACCATCATCCTGGGGACCCAGGTCCACAAAGCACATGACTGCAGTTGGCGGGTGGAGCACGACACAGGTCGGACGGTAGAGACTTCCGCTGAGCAAGGCGGTGGAGTACTGGCCTCTGGGGGAAGCTATGTTGATGTGAGCATTCTCACTGCCAATCCAGTATATGTTTCCACTCAACCAGTCCACAGCAAGGTCAGTCACTGTGCCCTCCACGGATATGACTTTCCTCCAGGAGAGCTTTCCAGAGTCTTTGAGCCTCAGTAGCCAGATATCACCCGTATTCCACTCTGTCAGGTAGAGCACCTTCTCCTGGGCGACGTAGTCCATTGATGCAAGCTGGTTGACATTGGTAAAGGGAAGAATCCTATGTCCTGGTAAAGTTGCTTGTCCTCGTGAAGCATCTAGATTTTTCAGATAGATCTGTGGGGAAAAATTAATTGGATGGCACCAGTTGAGACTAGTCAAATTCTTCATCTTGATTTTGAATTCATGTTCAGATACTTACATTCAGATTTTCACACAGTCTTATTGCCTAAAAGCAAATTGCATTTCTCTCCCTTCCTGTAGTTTCAGGCCCTTAAAATTCCTTGAATTCATATGCTTGAAATATTTACTCCTCTGTGAAAGGCCTCCCCCCTTAACTTTTTAAAATTATTTTTACTGAGATAAAACTGACATACAATACTATGTAAGTTTAAGTTGTACAATGTGTGGGTTTGATACACTTATATATATATATATATATATATGAAAGGCCCTCTTCTTTAAATGAGACTTCAGTCTGAAGATCTTACTGAAACTGAAGTTGGTCTTCCAACCCTAAAATTTGCTTTGTCATTTTATTTATTTATTTTTAAATATAAATTTATTTAATTGGAGGCTAATTACTTTACTATATTTAGTGGTTTTGCCATACACTGACATGAATCAAAGTCATCAAATCCTCTGGATATGAGAAGTTAGGGGTCACTTGCTTGTTAGTACCTTTTCTCCTCCTATGATTTAAGAAAAGTGTCCTCACAAAATGTACTTACCTCTCAGGCTAGAACCCAGCCAAGATTCTTGTATTTGGAATTACTCTGCATCATCAGCTAGGTGCTTGGACAATTCAAGTGAATTAAATATTATGTCAGATCCCTAGCCTCATTGTGTTCTGAGGTGCTAAGCGTTTCTTAAGGAATCTAAGTAGGAGTGGTCTTCAATTCATAGCTACTTTTTTTTTTTTGGTCATCATAGCTCCCAATACACAGTGAATATTCAAATTTAAATTGTATTTGAAGAATATCCCAAAGGGGAGAAATTCAAGGAATTCAAATTACCCAAAGTCTGAAATAGACTGTGGCCCAACCATGTGACAGAACAGGATAGTACCTGCATGATAACTGTGGGCAACCCAAGGAACAGAAACGCAGATTCCTTGAGGGGAACACAGTTGACACCATCATCTGCAAGCAGGAGTCCAGCTGGACAGCGACAGCTTCCCTTGGATTGTGGGCTCAGAAGGCACAAGTGAGAACATTCAGCGTCCAGACAAGGATTCGAAGACCTGGGCTGTAGCACTTCGTGCATTACCTGGAAGAAAACACCTAGATGTCACTACATGTTGTTGAATCCTTAAAAACAGCAAGTAACTCAACCCTGCCTTTCAGTCATTATAGATGCGGTCCCTGCAGTTTGTCCTTGGGCAGCTCATACACGTAGCCTTCCCAGGGAGGATCAGAGGATATTTTGAAGCATCAACTATAGACCTTTAGTCCGTAAGGCTGTTCCAAACGCTTGATGAGGACAGCCCGGTTCTTGCCAGTCATCTTTTTCATGCGTTGTACTGTTCTCGTCTTCATTTCAGACCAGAAGACTTCATCCTCAAACACAGCCACTGAGAAGGGGCTCTTGATTTGTGTTAGCTGCAACATCTAAAACGGTGATGGTGAGGTTCCCGGGATGAGTTTTACACAAGGCACATGACATTTCACACAAGGCTATTACCAAAAGAACACTTACGCTAATACCAGTACCATCTAGGTTGGCAGAGCCAATGCAGTGAAATTTGTCATCAGACCAGAATATCTTCCAACTCAGCTGGTCGAGAACTATGCTAGTTGGCCAGCCGAGACCTTGACTAAGGAGTATTTTTCTGCTGCTCCCATCCATTCCAGCTTGTTCTATTTGAGGCTCTCCTCCAATTTCAGACCAGTACATTAGCCTATGTGGATAAAAGTCAGCTTTAAGACAAAGTATTACCTCACAGAAAATAACACCAATTCATTCCTCAAAACTCTGATTTATAGCCCAATTATTTCTTTCCCTCAAACTTAAACTTGGTCTATGCCTTAAACATAATTTGTGAAGTAGTAAAAGAAGATTTTCTTTGAAGTTTTATGGTGATTGTTCATTATTTAGGGATATAATATCTATTATGACAGCTGTATAGGAAGTCTAAAAAATACATTAGACCCTAGCCTGGAAAACATCCAGGGAACCTGCCAGTCTTTTCTGGGCTAGAAAGTCCACCAGTTCCATGGACAATGGGTGCTTCAGATCACATTCTTGGTCATAAGCCATTAGATCCATCAGGAAACTCCTGCCAGTCTCCTGAGGACCATGTTACCAGATTCCTGGTTGGAGGTATTGAAAAGATGAGGAAAAAAGAGGGAAGGTATCTGACCTAGGTCACCTCTGGATCCTGAGTTTTGCTCTGTCTTGTTCTTACATTTGATACACACATGGCCATCCCAATTAGGGCTTTGCTTGGAGAAGTAGGAAATGCTGCCTCCAAGCTCCTGGCCCTTTGCAGAGAGAAAGGGCTCTGGACCGAAGAGCTCAACCCCCACATCCAACTCCTCTGCCCCCATCAACACCCCCCAATCACATTACTATAAATTAAACACCAGCCCTAGTTCCATTCTCCCTCCTCCTGCCATTTTAAAGCCATACAGATTCTCCACTCAGGGGGACACTTGTTTGTTTTAGCCAAAGAAAGTATAGGTGGGCCACCAAGTGAGCAAGCCTACATCTCACTTTTCTGAAATAAAGGTGTTTTTGCCGGAGCTTTCACAACTACTATGGTATGGCTGGCTCACATCATAAGATCCAAAGTCAAGTCAGACAAGGTTTCTATTCACTCATTCTGTGTTGAGGGAACACAACCGAAGTGGAACTAAAGAGGCACAGACCTGACATTCTTGACCAGGCCTTGTGACACCCGGACTCACCCATTTAGGGGATCTAAAGCCAAAGACCGTGGTTGGTTCAAGTCATTGTCCAGGACAACCGTGTACTCAGACTTTCCTCTCCAAATTGCAGTCAACTGAATTGCCAAAATCTGGCCAGCTGTCCCATCTGTCCAATAGAGATTCCTCCCGATCCAGTCAACCACTATGCAGTCTGCCTTTATCCCTGAGGAGAAGAAACTGTTCATCATGTGTACTTAAATTACAGCTTTTCAGAAGGTTGAAGCTCACAGACCTCAGACTTGCATGCCACGTTAATTCATTTTCCAACTGATATATGCATCTCCATCAGAGCAGTCTTTTAAATGCTCCAAGATACTATTTGCAGAAGAAGATGACCATTATGAGTAATGGTCACTGGCTGATAGTTTGACTGACTCTGATCAACAGAGATGGAAACTTCTCATTTCTAGCTAACTATTAATAATAGCAAGACTTGACCACTTGTAGTTAAGAAGATATAAACCAATGTTTAGAAAGTTCATGGCCACTCATCCTATTGTTCATGCTATGTGTAATTAGTAAGGGCAAGATGAGAGCCTCTTATAAGGAGACAAACCTTTCACCATAGTCCCCTTCTTCTTCATGTCCATGCTTATCCACTGAATACTCTGGGCCCCGAGATCGGTCCAGAAGACTTTCTGATCCACTAAGTCATAGTCAATAGAAAAAATAATCAGGTTCTTGTCTGTAGTTGCCAGAATATCTTCTTTCAAACTCCGCATCCCATAGAGGAGTAGTTTAAACTGGATTGCCACAAGCAGGACTGGTTCAGTACCTGTCAAAAAAGAACTGCTTTCAACATGGCCTTAAGCAGTTTGATTGGTGAGCCCAGCACTGGCTAAGGAATCAGAGGACAAAGTAGTTTTTGCTTTCTCATTGACAGGGCTGTGGTACCAGCTCACTGGCATCTAAGTAGTTCTTCCCTTGATGAAATGGTTAAGCTAAAACATGGTTTAAAGATACTTAGAATAAAGGCATCATTAGCCTAAATTGAAAACCACATTTATAACTAAATATTTGGTGTTAGGTGGACAGGAAAGAAGGGCTTGTCTAGTCTTAAGGTAAGGTTGACCCATGGTTACAGAGGTTTAACTTATGGGTTTGTTATAATAACGCCTTATTTGTAGATACTTTCAGATTCAAATTCAAGGTATAAAATCAAAGTGAAAAGTGAAAGTGAAATCACTCAGTTTACAAAATATAAAAAGGAGGCTTTGGAACTGTGCTTGTCTTGTTCTGAAGACAAAGCAAGCCGGAACACTTAAGACCTAAGAAAGAGATTTGCATTGGTATTCTGGGATGTCATAGGACCTCAAGCTCTCAACCTACAGTTGAGATATTTGCAGCTGCATTTACCAGTTGCTTTACAGGTATGGCCATCAGGCTCCAGTGAGTAGCCAGGATGACAGGCGCAGGTGTAGGAGCCCTTTGTGTTGACACAGGTCTGACTGCAAGGGTGACCACCCAGCCTCTGGCATTCATCCACATCCTCACAGATCTGGCCACTGCTTTTCAGCTCAAAGCCTCGCTCACAAGCACATACCTGACAGAGGTTGGAAAACATGAAGACTTTCTAAAGGCAAGGTACACAGTTGATAAAAAAAGACCTCAGCTTTGATATAAAAAGCACAGGGCAATATGCTCCATGTCAACAACTCAAACTGTTCTTTGAACCAACTTCATTCTGAATGCAGTCACTCTCTCCATCTCCTGCCGCTCGCCCCACACCCTTGTCACCCCCAGGGGTCCCAAGTTAACAAAGATGTCCAGTTCAGCCCAGGCCACCTAGGACTCCATCAGAATCTGTAAGTGAAGAGACCCCTGCATTTCACTGAACTGGTTGTCTGCCAACAGGACCAGACATCAGCATGGTTTTCTTCCACTTCCACAAGTTCACCAGGTTCAGCCAACTAATAATGCCAGACCAGAACAGGGACAGTTCTTGACTGAAGGGCAAGTCATATTCTAAATACTCACACAGAAAGGACTTCCTCACAGGTACTTAGTTTCCTGAGCTGTAGCATGGCGGGGAGTTACTTGACTCTTGGGACAAATCCCTCTAAACATTGTCTCACCGTGAATGTCGCAGTAGGGGAGTTTCTGGAGTTGGGGGACAGGGTTCCAGAAGACCGGAGAGGGGAAAGGAACTAGACAGGACTGGGCAGAAAGCCTCAAGCAGGGGCACGTGGGAGGAGGGCTCAGGGCGGC